>NC_059284.1:6377749-6442749 GCF_017591435.1 Portunus trituberculatus
TGAAACATTTACTCAGCGTCGGAAGAGAAGAAATCCTCCAAACACAACACAGGTTCTACACTTCCTTTCCTCCATAGAAAAAAAAAAACACCACTTTTATCCCTCCCTTTTCTTCTTCCTCACACTCCGCCTTGGCTTCCCCACACACACTATTGTCTTCTCGCAAAAAAGTAAAACAAAAGAGCCAATGAGAAAACCACTTGCCTTGTGATACACCAATCTAGTCTACTTTTGTTGTTTACCATGTTTACCTTAATGTACTCTCCATTTCTTCTCTCTATCTCCCCCTGCACACCTTTAGCACCTCAGGAGTGGATTGCTGGTGGTGAGGTGAGGCGTGGTGAGGTGTAAAGAGACTGAAGAAGAGATAATGGTGAGGATTCGTTGGTTTAATGATCTTGTGCGGGGTGATGGAGATGAGGAACGGTGATGGTGGTGGTGTAGAATGGTGGTGCCTTGTCTCTAGACCACCAATCGACGCAGCCCGCCCACCCCCGCACTCCTTTGTTGTTGTTTAATCCCTGCAAATTAACAGGAACTTATTAAGGTTTATGTCAATGTTGCACTCGAGGGCATCAATTTGGTACCAAGAAACGCTGACCACTTTCTTTCCAAGTATATGTTCAGTTAATCTGTTATTCAGTTTATATATAACTGCCTCACTACTGTTGCTTTTCTCTGTCCATACATCCCTTACTATTGATAAAGATGACATTCTAATTATTTAAGAACTATTATCTTCTGAGGTACACATGACATTCATTCACATAATATATTTATAACATTTATTCATTTTCCCTTTAAAACGCTTAAAAAGATTCGCCAAATGTACTATGAAATATTTTAAAATCGAAGGAATAAAAATCTTATTTTAAAGCAAACTACTTATGACCTTTTACAATGAGCAAGTGAGGAAGACATTCGGAGGAAAAAAAAAAAAAAAAAAATAGGCCTCTGATTTGCTCTTCCATGACCATCACATTACCTGTCCACTCTTCCACCTGCCTCGATCCTTACCTGAATGTAGTAAAAGGTGATTGCGCTGGTTGGTGAGTTTGCTGAAGCCTTTGCCGCATACAGGACAGCGGTGCGGCCATTGCCCTGTGTGGACAAAAGTGTGGCAGCGGAGGTCACCTGGCGTAGGGAAGGAGCGGGAACACACGCCACACTTATGCGGTTTGTCCTGTGGGAAGAGAATATGACAAGAGGTTAAAGGAGATAAAGAAGAAGGGAAAGAGGGAATAAAAGGTGGAAATGAGAGAAGGAATATTAGATGAGGAAAAAAAGCTGGGAAAAGCTGGAGGATAGAGAAAGAATAAAAAAGAAAAATGAATGGTGAGAGATGATTTGAAGTATGCATTACAATGAAATAATGGCTATTTCTCTACATATTCAAAATAAACAATTGACTACAATAAGAAAAAAATAAGATAAAGACCCCATCAAGTTCATGAGTCTACTAAAATCATCGGCGGAAGTGCAATACTCAGGCGTTAAAGTGGAAATTTAACTCTGAGGTCATTAAGCGAAAGCAAAGATGGGAGGGTGGGTGGAGAGGGAGGAGAGGAAGCCGTAACAGCTCTGCCCCTTAACACCTGCTGGACTTGTCACCTTCACGTGGGTCATCTTGTGGTAGTAGAGGTTGGAGGACGCCGTGAACCGCTTCCCACAGGTGGCACACTGGTGGGGCTTCTCGCCGCTGTGGATCCTCCGGTGAGTGTTGAGCGAGGAGCTGGTGGAAAACCCCTTGCCGCACACCTCACACACGTGGGGCTTCTCACCTGCACGGAAACACGGCACACAGCTCCTGAGTCACCGGCACTTAATGGGTGTAGGCTACATATGTATCCTTGTGCGTGTGTGTGTGCGTGTGAGGATGGTTTGGCACTATACCTCCTTGTATTCTAATTAAACTTATTGTTTATAGTGTATTGTGATGTATTGCTTCATAATGAATCATGAATCAGTTTTGGAATTAGATTATATAATACAAGAAAGTTACCAGTGTTTAAGTACTGACCGGTGTGTGTGCGCATGTGCCGCTTGAGGAGGCTAGGGCGGTCGAATATCTTGCCGCACACGTGACAAGGTAAAAGTGAACGCTCGCGAGGCCGACGAGGCAACACTTTGTCGTACGACGCACCGGCCTCCAGTGCCCTTGAAAAGCTGTCGTGCTGGTTAAAGGCCTCCTGCAGTCTGAGGACGGAGAAATGTTACTGTGACAATGTTATAGTGTATAGTTTATTTTTAACTTAATAAAAAAATGTATGTTAAAAGAAATTAAAGGTTATTGTTACATCAGTTTCAATAAAGTCTGGAAAAAAGGAGAATACTGAGATCCCTTCTTAGATATAGGAAATATTTTGTGAACAACTCCAACTGACCTAACAGAGGCCTCACTGTAGAGGCTGTGGGTTGTGTCAGTGACATTGGTGGAAAAAGACGGAGATTCTGAGGACTCTAACATCTGCTCTTCACCTTCCGTGAGGAAGACGGACCTGCTTCCCAGCAATGGCTGAGACAGGTCCAGCGGGGCGTCTGAAGCAGACAAAAAGACATAAAAGGTACAAAAATTCTGTACACAAACTAAAAAGAAATACAATTTTACGATGGATAAAAAGAAAGATGGTACAAGAAGACAGCCTAAGACGAAAAGTTTCTTGTCAGTGGCCTAGATGACGGGAAAAACAATAGACCAAGAATGACGAAAGCAGACCAACGCCATTTGGATAAAAGCAGGAGACAAAAGAGAGCTTCGTAATGTTAAGTAATGAGGCAAGATGAGGAATGGCACTGCTGACCCACTAACTCACCTTGCATGAGGGCCGCCACTGCCCGCCGGTAGAGGGCAGCTGCCATTACCAGGCGAGGGGCGCAGCCCACCTCCTGCTGCAGGCTGGTGCAAGGATTCTCGGACGGTCCTGATGGATGAGTAAAGCCTGAATGAACAACAGAAGAATGAGAGAAAGCCTTGTGCTGCATGCTGTTCTCTTCACTATATAAGACTTCAACACATACATGTTGATTTCATAAGAGAAATTTTACACTACTAAAGCTACTTCAATAGAAAAAAGGAGAAAGAGAAAAAAGTAGACACATATCAGTCTGAGACAAAAAGTATTTCCTTGGGTAATTTCTAACCTTCTGAGGTGACCAGTCGGGTGTCGTCGGGCGTGACTCCCGGCGCCAGGTGGAGGGGAGAGGAGGGCGAGAGGAGCGGGTGGAGGTGGAGCGGACCGAGGGCGGGATGACGAGGAAGGTTGTCGGGGTGAAGGGTGAAAGCAACAACCTCGCAGTTAGGAGGAAGGGACCTGAGAGGAAAGGAAAAGCGGGCCATCAAAGGAGGAATATTAACAAGTTAATAAGATGAAAATACAATAATAACCTGACCATAAACAGAAATGAAGAAATATATATTATATATATATATATAAAAGTAAAATGCAAACAAATAACAAAGCAGTAATTGTCTTATTAAAGAAAATCAACACTACAAAATAAGAATCATAAAATCATTACACTTTTCCTTTACGGACTTATTTAAGAAAACAGGAAAGACGGAATGTTTGCCTGCACCGTCATCCTCCCATCCTCTCTCTCTCTCTCTCTCTCTCTCTCTCTCTCTCTCTCTCTCTCTCTCTCTCTCTCTCTCTCTCTCTCTCTCTCTCTCTCTCTCTCTCTCTCTCTCTCTCTCTCTCTCTCTCTCTCTCTCTCTCTCTCTCTCTCTCTCTCTCTCTCTCTCTCTCTCTCTCTCTCTCTCTCTCTCTCTCTCTCTCTCTCTCTCTCTCTTTCTCTCTGCCACAGGGAACCAGTTGGTAGGAAGAGGTCGGTCACCGTCTTCTTCAGTACAGATCTCAAGACGATAAGGTGGTTAGAATTACTCACACAAGCCCCCACGTGTGTGTGGTGTGTGTGTGTGTGTGTGTGTGTGTGTGTGTGTGTGTGTGTGTGTGTGTGTGTGTGTGTGTGTAATGGAGGCAAGGACGAGAAGATAAGGTGATACGAGAGAGAGAGAGAGAGAGAGAGAGAGAGAGAGAGAGAGAGAGAGAGAGAGAGAGAGAGAGAGAGAGAGAGAGAGAGAGAGAGAGAGAGAGAGAGATCAGACATTATACATAAAAACTTCCATAAAATTGTAACAGAACACCAATAAAAACAATAACCACAGCAACAACCATTCCAGACATCCACACTCCCTCACTCACTTGATGACAGTAAAGACAATGGTGTTATGAGGTGTGAGGGTAGCCACCAGGTTCACTTCAGCGCTGTATTGGGACTCCACCCTCAGGAACCTCACCCAGTTGCACTCCCTCAGCGGTGCCGACCTCTTGATGGCCGCCGGGAGGGAGCTGACATTCTCCCTAAGGGCATCATAAGACCCCCAGGTATTTCTCGTCTGCAGGCAGGTAAAGGTGATGTTACGTGGAAGGTAGGGATGGTAGTGGTGATGGTTGTGGTAATAATAATAGCAGTAGCAATAGCTGGCATTGTTGGCACTACTACAACTACAACAACTACTGCTACTACTACTACTACTACTACTACTACTACTACTACTACTTAATCTTTCGCAGCAGAGAAAAAGCACAGCACTTCAAAAATCATATCCACAAACGTGTCTAAAAATCTTGGAATAGAAAGAAAAGAAACAAATTAAAATCATGTAACTCAAAACGAAGCGGTCGCTACAACCACACCACAAATTACTATTGTCCTCATGAGTGAAAATTCATCAACCAACTGACCACCTTGTGTCTTCCTTTTTCTTTCGTTCTTTTTAAATGAATGAATGGCGATAATACGCATCTGTTTTCATCCCTTGGGGGCGATTTTTTGCAGCAATCCTCGTCCGTATGGCGCCTAACTGAAAGCTTACGAAACCCCCTTTTGTGATGAAACACTAACTGCACTGGAAATGACCACCAAACCTCGAGAAACGCGTAACTCGAGGCGTTTTCTATGGCCTGAAAGTGTCCGGCTACAATTCCTCGAAGTTATTAGCGCTGCTCTCGGCTCTTCCTCACGACTTCTCAACTGCGGTTTACGTTGAGTTGCATCACAGTCGCCCCCTTCCCTCCCCTTCACACTTCACCGACACACCCCTCGTCCCTCTCGCCTTCCTCCTCCATTCTCCTCATCTATCATGTCCCCTGTTCCCTTCCTATCCCTTCCTCCCTTCTGGTCCTCCTCCCACGCCTCCTGTCCCGCCCAAAGCGTGTTAATGGTGAGGAGTGATGGACGGGACAACTTGACCGACACTTCTCTCATATCGAAGAGGCGAGAAGAGAGAGAGAGAGAGAGAGAGAGAGAGAGAGAGAGAGAGAGAGAGAGAGAGAGAGAGAGAGAGAGAGAGAGAGAGAGAGAGAGAGAGAGAGAGAGAGAGAGAGAGAGAGAGTAAAGCGTTGTAAGTATTATAAAGAAAAGAGATGACTTAAATACGCAACAATAATCAAATAAGAAACATTTATTAAGAGAAAACACCCGCAACTTTTTTTTTCGGAAATTAATGAAATACGTGTAACAACTAACACAATTTCATTCTGAATCCTTTACTAAAGAAAGAAAGAAAAAAAAATGTACAAAACATAAAGGTGAGTAAATCTTTGTCACGTGAGGGAAGCAGAGAAATCACACGTGTCATGGTCACCCGAATGTGGGAGGCGGGGAGGGGCGGGGGGAGTGTTACAGGGGAAGGGTATGGGATGGCATAGGTAAGGTGACCCTCGTCCCCCTCAGGTGCATGTGGTCCTACTTAAAGACACACACACACACACACACACACACACACACACACACACACACACGGTATAGAACCTTTACATCCGATGTGACCAAGTGATGTGTATGTGTGTGTGTGTGTGTGTGTGTGTGTGTGTGTGTGTGTGTGTGTGTGTGTGTGTGTGTGTGTGTGTGTGTGTGTGTGTGTGTGTGTGTGTGTGTTTCAGTTACTCTTCTTCTCATTCTCTTTCCTTTATCAGTCAGGTCTCCTTGTATCTCTCTTCATCCCTTCCTTTCCTCCTTGCTCCCTTCTGATTGTTGACATGTCTCCCTCCTTCCTTGTCTTCTCTTCCTTCCTCTCTTCATCTTACTGCCTTGCTCATTTTCCTTGCCTTCCTTCCTACATCGCTCGTTAATCTGACTTCTCCTTTTCCTGTCCTTCCTTTGGCATTCCTTAATTTGTAACCTTTATGGTTATATCGAAATTCATCATCATATCTGCTTTCTTTCAAATCTAGTAATAATATTGAGTTTACCAATGGTCATTGATCAAAGCGACGTCAATTTCACGATTTTTTTTCTCTTTTTACGTTTTTACATTAGGTTTATTGATTTTTCTTTATTTGGATCATATTAATAACAGGATCATCTTACATATAAATATGAAGCGAATCAATATTTTGCTGTCATAATGTATTTCTTGAGTCAAAACTCTATAATTGCCTTTTCTGAACTTTTCTTTGCTGCAACTGTCTTTTCGCTTCATATTTTTTGCTAGTCTTATAACGTATCAATATATCCTGAACACTAACACCAGTCATCGTTTTATAATATCTCCTAATTCCGCTTAGTCACATACTCTTCAGTCGCATCCTTGTGTCCCTTCCCGCACCATAATGTTCTCTGACGAGTGTCTTACCGCCCTGCGCCACCATGTTAACATGATCCATCCCACAACGCTTTTTTCACTCCTTTCCCTAGACCTTCCTCCCCATCTACTGTTTCTCTTCCTCTGCTACATTTTCATTACTCCCCTTCCCTTCCCATCCTCTCCCTTCCCTCCCCATCCTCTCCCTTCCCTCCCACTCGTCTTCAACCTCCCTCCCTCTTCTATCTGTATATCTACGTTTTATCTTTCTTTCTTCTGCCATTTTTCTGCGCACATTAAAGCATTACATTTCATATACATTCCTTTTTATTCTGTAATGAAGAGACATTTTGTTTCTTCATTTATGTTCTGTGATATTCATTCTTTAAACTCATATTTTTCCATTCTTTCGTAATTCTCTTCATTTATAATTGTCTTACAATATTTCTTAACTTTTCTCCTCCTTGTCTTTCAACCCTCCAATAAGGAAGTAAGTTTTATGGATGAAGTGTAGAGTTGCCTGGGGAAGCGAGCCACAAACGTACTCTTTGGCCTCTTACAGCCTTAATTCCACGGCCTCGCAGAGCTTATGGGGAACTGAGACATAATAACATTATCTGCGGCTGCGAAGGGGACGTTTCTGCGTGCGTGTGTGTGTGTGTGTAGTAGTAGTAGTAGTAGTAGTAGTAGTAGTAGTAGTAGTAGTAGTAGTAGTAGTAGTAGTAGTAGTAGTAGTAGTAGTAGTAGTAGTAGTAATAGTAGTAGCAATAGTAGTAGTAGTAGCAGCAGCAGCAGTAGTAGTAGTAGAAATAAGAGTAGAACTATAGAGGCGAGTAATTTCATTTTGATTTTGATTGAGGGACAAATTTAATGTTCACAAAGATAAGACACTTTCAATTTTGCCACCACCACCACCAACACCAATAACACCATAGCCGCATGAAGCATCCCCGTCCCAAACATAACACGACGATATGAAAATTGAGGTACGGACAAAGAAGGCGGATCTGCTTTATTAAAATGTGACCACGAGACACGAGTGTGGAATGTGCCCCGGCAAGAGGATCATTATGTGGTTAACTCGCCTCGTGTTAGATGACCTGTACGAAGGTAATAAAAAAGATGTACGTACCTCCTTCTCCTCATTCAGTTCGCTTTCCTTCACTCCTCCTTTTCTCCTCCTGCTTTTATATTTTCGTTCTCAATATCCTAGTTTCTTCCTCTTCTTGCTTTCTTCAATGCCCTCCATTTCTTCTCCTCCTCCTTTTCCTTCTCCTTGCCCTCTTTACTTTCCTTTTAGTACATTAAATACTTCAGACTGTGAAATATTAATAGAAAAATTAAGATGATAAAATGCAGACGAGGAGAAGGAACACCGTGAATGATGCCATAAACAGTAATAATGATAAGATGAAAAAAAAATTTCTAAAGCTCATTTCATGATTGAGATATGTGTAAATGTTTCCATAATCTAAAAGAAAATCATAAATATATAAGAATCAGGAGCTAGATGAGAAGAAATATAACCATCGTGTAAAAAAATAATAGCTAAAAATTGTTTCCTATTTCTGGAAATACGAGAAACTTATTCGCAAAAGAATTTCCTTGATTAATTTATATATCAGTTAATTTATTTATCAACCTCATCTATCCACCTACCTATCTATCTATCTATTTATCTCTAAGAATTTATTTTTCTTTAGTTCTAGCATTATCTGTTTAAACTTTTTGTATTTATATATGTATGTATCTATTTACCTATCTGCCCACCTATCCATCTACTATTATGTACCTCACTGGCCGTCATGTTACCTACGAATCTCAACCACCGCAACGTCGCCGCCACACCAGACCGACTTGTCGCCTCAGACGGCCGCCGCGTGAATGGTCGAATGGTCGTCGCCTCGTCTCTTGTTAACTGATTCGCACACCTGTCCATATCAACTCCCTCATTCCCGAGCCGCGTTACGGGAGGTTGATCTCTCTTCTAGCAAATTTGTGGCCGACACTTGATCGGATTCGTATACTTCGCTAGCGCCGAACGTCTCTCCGCGAGGCACAAAATATGTACTAATTTTAGGAATCCTATCGAGTTTCCCGCTGACACTTCGTAACAAGGCCTATCCATCACGTTGCTCAGACCACAGGGGCATTCTTCGCTGCCAGGTAAAGTAGAGGAAAGATTTTTAACACCTTTTTCTTTACGAGTTCTTAGAGTTATCTTCATGCGTCTTTTCTTATGAGTTTTCCTTATTGCTCTCTTTTCTTCGTGGGTTTTTTTTTATTGTGCTTCTTTTATAGTTATTTGTTCCTGCTGCTGTTGTTGTTGTTGTTGTTGTTGTTGTTGTTATAGTTTCGCTTTCTCTTTTAGTTATTTGTTATTTGTTGGATTTAAAAAAAAAATTGACTGATACTGTTGTTTTTTCGACTTCAATTATTGTTACATTTTCTTGCCTTAAATTGCTATTACAATGATATTATTTTCTACTAGATATCATCACAGTTATAGTTTTCTTTCCAAAGTTGTTGCTATTATCACAGCTATTCTCTTCTTAAGTTTTTAATATTCCTACTGTATTTTCTTTCAACGAATGAGTATTATAATATATTTTAGTACTTTTTCTATTTCTGTGACACATTTTCTCTTGTCAAGTTTTCATTATTACTATTCTATCTTCTTCTCTATTTTTTTTTTATTCTCTTATGGATGAGAGAGAGACTAGCCAAGGGCAACAAGAAGAAAAGCCAGAGGAGAAAAATCTCTCTTAACTTGTATCTTCCCGAGTATCAAAGAAAAGTACAGAAAAAGCTGCCAATTTAGTTCCACAGGTAACTATTTATAAGTAGGAAAGAAAATAGATATACATGAAAAGTTTGAATTTACCACTAAAAGAATAAGGTGGATAAAATAAAGGTTGACATAAGTGGATCTTGTGGAGCGATTACATTTATATTTTTTTCTGAGTTATCTATTACTATGAAATTTTATTCTCATATACTATGTTTGAAGATAATTTAATTCAATATCTCTATCTTGTCAAGATGATATAAATTAACACATTTCAGCCCCACAGCTACGTGACTATACGGCGACTAGATTAATAAAGTAGATTATATTTCTCACTCTTATGGTCACCCATGATACATCTTCCCTTAATTACTAATCACTCTGAGACATTATATACGAAACTCAGTAACCTCAAAACATCGTGCGGAATAGAAATTGCTAAATCCATTATTGCTAGTCCGTTACTTTCTCTTGTAGACGTTTGTAAAGATATCATGCATTACTTTTAGTGTTGCGAGTTGTTAATGATGCAGTGATTGAACTAGAGATGTAAGAAAGATAACAGAAATGATATGTTGTAACGCTTCCTTTAACTCATTTACTACAGTCCCAATGAAAAATATAATTCATTTTCATTTCCTTTCTTTGTCCGATCTCATTTGCTCATCAGTGTTTTTACGTGTCAAGGAGACTGATTCAGAGAACAGGAACGAGAAAAAAAAAAAAAAACGTTCAATTTACCATTTCTAAAAAATCAAAGAATAAGCAAAAATAATTAGTCAGCTTACTTTCATAGGTATCTTTGGTGTTCCTCTTTATCTTGAATCCATCTACCATTTTCTCATAGTCTGTATCTTCGTTCACTGTCTTGGGATGCTCGTGTCTCTGACCTTTAGTTTGCATCTTTATTGCCCTCATCGTCATCGTAACCTGAATCTTTTACGGTCATTTGCACTACTCAGTCACTCATCTCCACGCCACATTGCCTTTTTCCATTCTCCACACTAGTCTAATTTATAACCTATAATTTACAGTGAATTGTTACACACTTTGTATCATAGCATTTGTGAAGCTAATTAAAACTTTCTTCATTGTGAATCAACACAGTTATTCATTTAATTCTTCACACATCGCGTTTATCATTCTTCATACTATAATTACTTTATCAACTCAGTTATTCATTTAATTCTTCACACATCGCGTTTATCATTCTTCATACTATAATTACTTTATTTTATTATTCTTATTATTTACGCATATTCATCACGTTACATTTAGGCATTGATTGATTTCATTAGGTCATATTTCATTAGTATGCACTATTAATAGTACTTTAGTATTCCATACTAGTAATCTAGCATTCCATGCTACATAGTACATTAGTAATTATTTCATACCAGTATATCTTCCTCACACTGTCAGTACCTTTAATACGTCTCTTCTCGCCTCACCTGCAGGTAAGTAAAGTTTATACACTACTTACTGTCACTCCATTTTTCATTAGGTACTGTCGTATTTGCATCCATCATTAGCTCTCCATATTACATCGTGTTCACAGAGTACGTACTATCAAACGTCTTTCCTCATCACACTAACTCGCAGATGACAAAGGGTACCTGCAATACGTATACCGCCACTTCATTACACCAATCCATCACTACTTTCCACGCCACAGCGTCTCCTTCATGACCAACACCTCCGTCGCTTCCCTGCGTGATGGTAACCAAAGCTTTCTCCATTACGCATTGCAACTCTTTTTTGTGTCCCCGACGCTCAGGTGTGACGCCGCCTGCTCTCCCGCCTCTCACCTGTGCTCGCTCAGCTGAGACAAGTTAAAGGTTTCGACCACCACTTCATTATTCTTGTTCACCGCTATTTTTTACGTACACCAAGAAATTCGCGAAGTGATATTCCTAGATAAAGACTTCTGTGGTCACATTGTCACGACACGAAATCTCTAAAAACGGCAGAACAAAGGTTGTGGTTGCTGTGAAAAAGTACCTGTAGAAACGTAGCATCTCACGGTTACCTCACTTATTTGTATCTTGGAAGTGGCTGGTTTTGATCCACATGTATAAAGATACGTACTTCACCTCAGGATGTGTCCTTGTCCACTATCTCATAACTGGCTCTAGTCTTGAAATAGAACACTACTGAACAGGTTCTCCCATTGCTTCAAGAAAAAAAAAAGATATACCAAAGTGATATAAAAAGCATTTCTTCCTCACACTGGCTTGACCGAGAGGTCATTACTATCCATACGGCTCATTAACTCCCTAAAGCCACCTGTTCTAAATCATCCTGACTTATTTTAATCAATAACTCACCACGCATGAATTACTTATCTTCCAAAAACCACACCTGCGCCATTTTCACCTGTCACCCTCGGCCCACCTGCGCCCTTAATGCACCGCCCTCTCCCTGTCTTCCCACACTCTCCCAGCACCTACAGAGACCATCCTGGGACCTCTACTGCCTCCCTTACTCTGTTCCCATGTCCCCGGAGAGGGCTAGGTTCTCTTGGGTCAGGGATCGGGTGATGAAGGTGCCAAGTCCAATCTTCCGCATGGGCTGCTCCACGTCTTTATTGTGAGCGGCGGTGCCCTGGGGCGGTAATGCGATCAGCTACACCCACTCCGACTAAGAACGGGCGGCAGTACTAGTAGCGGTGAGTAGGAGGATAGCAGGATGGTCAGGATAGGTGAAGCGAGGCAGGTACGGACCATATGTGTTACCGGTGGATGGTCCAGGAATGTGTGTGAGTTCATGTAAGTTTTCCTCCATTATCGCAGAGGCTTTGCGAGGTTACATGACTTGCGATTCCATGACAAGGGAAAGGAGTGAGGTTTGTACATAATTAGCAGAGTTCCATTTGAAATTATAACGTAACCAACCTAATATAAATTAACCAAACCTAACCTAACCCTTGAAAGTCCTTAGTTAAATAAAGAAGTTGTTAATCAAAATGTGTGGCTGATAATAAAAAGAAAGAAAATAAAAACCTATAAAGCTATGAATAAAACAAAATAAAGAAGAAAAAAGTCGCACGTCCAGACATAAGCTACAAATAGTTCGTAAACAAATCATACGCTGAATAAACAACAGAAAGTGAAAAAAAAAAACCTCTTGTAGGACAGTAGACAGGCCAGACGGACGGTGACGCACTGAGGTCCCGCGTACGGGTGGACTCGGTATCAGCTTTCCAGTAAAATCACTTCCAGACAAGAAGCTCCACAAGGCACGTTAACCCAAGGAGCACGAAACTCAAGGTGGTACTGATGGAAGGGGAGGAAGAGGAGGAGGACGAGG
Organism: Portunus trituberculatus; assembly: GCF_017591435.1. NCBI lineage: Eukaryota > Metazoa > Arthropoda > Malacostraca > Decapoda > Portunidae > Portunus > Portunus trituberculatus. The sequence goes on from NC_059284.1 coordinate 6,390,433, forward strand.
AGCAGAAGGGAACCCATACTCTCATCACTTTACCTTTAATGATCCAAGCTGACTACGGGCGCATCGAATATCATATTGGGAAAATTAATCGTAAGTGATTTTTTAATGTTAACAGCTGTCGTGCCTGGCGTGCGGGGAGGGTTCAGCGCAGCCGGAGCGACTCAAGCATCACGGGAAATAAACATTGAAAGTCAGTATCTACTCGCCACGCTGCACTGTGCTCTACTGCTGCCTGCTATTAATTATTGTTCTAACACATCGCAATTATTAGTATTTATAACTTTTATACTCATTTTGGTGACTCAAAGAACTACTGCGCCTTACTCAGACACTATGAACTCTGGTGTTTTTACTTACCAGGTAAACACACACACACACACACACACACACACACACACACACACACACACACACACACACACACACACACACACACACACACACACACACACACACACCAGTACTCACATCTGAGGAGGCCAGGGGTGGGAGGGGCGGCAAGCAAGCCGTTCTAAGAGTGCCAGACGTGGGCGTGTAGGTGGCGCCATGCGCCACGCTCGTCGCCGTCACCAGGCATGGGAAGGCGCCCACTTGGCTGATCTGGAGACACAAGTCACGGGGCAGCAGCACGCAGGTCTCCATGAGTCCTTTTCTTTCCCCGGGGACGGTAAAAGAGGAGAAGGAAAGGGTTCTTCACTGAATGGTCTCAGTACTTTTTCCCCTTTCTGTTTACCTCAAAGTCCCCTCAGTGTATATTGTCTCTGCCCTTCCTCCTGCCGTTCAGTCAGCAACTTCGTCCCCAGCGTGATGCCTCGCCTCTACAGTGACTCATCTGCAACAGTGAAACAAACGTGCATCTTCAACTTCGTCTTTTGATACACCAAACTGTGAGGAGATAAAATGTGTAACGTCGAATGGCACACGTTAATGTTACTCTTAACTTTTTCTAAGCTATCCTTCATGAACACCTGTCAAAATATTTACCTTCCGTTATGGTGTCATTCACCAATTCATTTGATGAAGAAACAAGTCGCTGTGCTTCCATAGCTGGTTTTGGACGAAAAATTTACAACTTGGCGTTATTACGATGATTTATGAATATCCTTGCACCAAATGACTACTACTCTGCCGGGACCAAAGACTCAGCAGGAGGCAACGAGACACTTTCGTCAAGATGTAAACAAACTATGATGCTCGTGTCATCAGTGACGTGTAGACGTGGAAGGCGAAGAGGCGCGGGCAGGTGAGGCGGAGGGCAGGCGGGTTATGACGGGCAGCTATAAACCAACCACCGCTGACCCCACCACCACCCCGCCTTCACCTGGCCCCGCCTACCTGCCTGACGTCACCCACGCACTTTGAAAACTGTCTCACCGTCTTTCAGTAGCAGGTGTAAACGTGTCACAGGTGAAGTAAAGGTGTTAATGATGTCAGGTTAGGTAACGTCTAGGTGTTCCTATCGCGTGTCTTTTTCTGGCCTAGTGTCTGGTTTGGTAGGTAACTTAGAATGGATTGGTAAGTTCGCAGTTTACTTGATGATAATTGGAGAAAAAATTGAGTCTGTTTATAATTAGTCTTTTTATTTCTGATTTTTACTATTTGTCCACTTTGCTAAAAATTTTATTACTGGACATTTTACTGGAAGATATAAAAAAAACTAGTAATTCTAACTGGTAAATGTCATTAGAATATAAATCATATTTTATCTATTGAGTAATGTTTCCTGTTCTTCATTGCTTCTCATTCTCCTTTCCTCTACAATATTATTTCGAACAGTCTTTATATTTCCCCTCCTCATTTCTCACCCATAGTAGATCTAGTCACAGTAACAGTCAGACGAGATACAGTTTTTTCCAGTCACCAAGGCGTGGATGGTCCTGGAAAGATCGAAAAAGGAGCAGGAATAGGGAAGGAAAAGGGCAGGAAAGAAAATTCAGTCACGCCTCCATCAGATCACACAAGAGAGTTACCGGAACAGTGAGTCTGAGCTATAGAGAGACAAATGCTGCGATGTCGTTCACTCTTTGTGTTGGTGTTCTTCACATTTCACACTCCGGTAGACACTCTTAAAAACATTAAAAATTGTAAGCAGAGGAAACGTATTCTAAGAGTCTCAACGCCTTATTGTTCTTTCAACAACACGTTCTTGTGGAAGTTACTGGAGTATTCACCGGTATTCTTAAAACTCTAATGGTGATAGTTTTATACGAATTTCACTACACCAAATGGAGATCGTGTAACAGTTGCCAACTGTCAAGGGTGTTTTTTGTTGTTTTGTTTTTTAGTATCGCAGAAAATTATTATTTTCTCTATGTTATGGCTTATAGCGCATGTAGGTGTACTTCACGAGTGCGTATAGGAAGTGCTGTTCAGTTTCCAGCCATTAGTGCCTCAGGCAATTTTACTTATAGTGGTACCCATATTAGACCCCATATCACCACCCAAGCCCATCTTTGGTGTAACTACCTAGAACCTAGGTATCATGGTAATACGTAGGTAACTTTAAGCCACTCGACAAATGGCAGAGTGTTTAAGGCTGTATGTGGTGGGATTCGAACCTGCATGTGGACGTCTGCCCGATCCCACACTCACCACCTTATCCACTACACCACGGCCTCCCTAGAGGGAGTCAGAGTGATATTCATGCATTCCTTTCTCTCTCTCTCTCTCTCTCTCTCTCTCTCCCCACACGCGCGCGCGCGCACACACACACACACACACACACACACACACACACACACACACACACACAGTCCACTCCGTCTGTTATTGACTCAGGTGGAGACAAGCGACAGGGAGAATAAGATAAAAAATACAAGCTCGTTTACAGTCGCATATGGTGCACGTTTATTTCTTTTGGTCACTGCGTCGCGAATGAAGTGTTTATTTGAGCATGAGGCGCCGTGTGAAGGCACTGAGACACAGGCACCGCGCAACACACCACAGCGCAACACAGCACGGCTCCCTCCTTCCTTGCTCTGTTCCTTGCTGTGGCCGAGTGATGCTGTCAAGTTATGTTGTTGCCTGAGATTCTTCCTACTTTAGTGATTGGCAGTTGTTAGTTTGAGTTGGTATAGGTGAATCATTGTTATTTTCCACTGAGTTATGGCGTTGCAGCAAAGTCATATATAGCACCAAATTAATTAAACACTGTAGAGAAATCATGTAGCGCTGGATGAAGTTTCAAGCAGTAAGGAAATCCTATGACGCTAAAGTAAAGTTGCCATTTTTTTACACTAGAATATCCTGAAGTCATCTATCATAGTCACAGTAGCACACCTTGAACACCTGCGTTTCGTGACTCAGGGCCCATATCCACGAAACTGTCTTAGGCTGATGCGAGTTGTCTGAAATCGTACTTAGCTTAGGGTCAACGGTTTAGGGCCATCGAAAGTCGTCGTGCTTAGATCGCTTTTGCTGTACCGTACTTCGCGCGCTAGAACGCATTGCTTACAAAATATCGACATTGGTGATATTGAAGAAAACATGATTATACTAGCATTTTCTTTGTCTTTTATTTATATAATTTAATAATACAAGTATCGGGTAAGTAACATAGAATGAAAGTAAATATTTCCGAAGAAAAATATATGCATTAAAATGTATTCCCGTTGGTAACGAGCAAACACTCCAAGCAGCTACAGACAAGCTCTTCAAAGAGGTTCCCGCGTTTTCCAGCCAGCAGTGTACGAGTATTTCGCCTTTTCTAGCCATCACTTATCCACCAACTGTATCAGGTAAGGCTTTAATGTGTAAGAAACAGTACTTAATATTACTTTATAGGAGAAGTTTAAGGTATTAGTTACATTACTAGCATACCACATAGTGCACCTAGAGCTCCTCATTCCAGCTAACTTGAAAACATTTTATATATGTCCATGTGTCACAAATTAAAACTCTTCCCGCTTCTATGTGTGGTAAAATCAAAATATGACACCCAACATTTTATTTATTGTTTCTTAATTAAAGTTTATTGCTGTAAGGGCTGCAGACCAGTGATCCTATCCACACTATGATAGGTCCAAGTATTCACTAACTTGGAGGGCGAAAGACAAATTAGATTTATAGATTAATAATTACTTAGGTAAGATTAGGGTGAGCGGGTTTGACCTACTGGTCTCACTACACAGGGCTTCCCTCACAAGATTGATCACAAATCAAATACCTTCACGGTCCAATCTGTACCTCTTGATGGGTTCAGCATCATTAAGCTCATCCAAAACGTCCCTTCTACGATGATTTCTATCTGACTGATGTGGTTGCTGCTCTCGTGGCGCTGCATGTTGTTTGTTTACATCCAGCTCCGTCGTCCATAACGCTACTAAAACAGGGTCGACCCATTCCTAGCGCTAAGCACGACGTTAGGACCGACGAAAAAATTTTAGTGCGTTTTCTGGCAAGTTAGACACGACGGCCGCCATTTTGGTTTGCTAAGGACGATGCCATCGGCCTAAGACAGTTTCGTGGATATGGGCCCAGGTGTTAACTATCTACTCATATGACTCTTGACTTACGAAACTTTCAACAGATCAAACAGACCAATAACATTCACATTAGCAATCCACGTGTCTGAGACCATGCTTGTTACTCACCTGAAGTTCTCTCGTCACAGCAGAGCCTTACCCACATCGTCACACCAGCACAGCACACAACACTGATCTATCCGAACAATATTCTCAGCGCTGAGGACTGGCTGGTTTGTGAGGCGGTGAACCAGTGAGTCCATCACGGGAGGGTTCACTCTATCGCATGAGGTTTACTGATACATGCCTTGCTCAGCTGCTCACTCGTTCACGCCCAACACTCCACACTAGCTCAGAAAACGCATGGGGTCGAGTAGTTGTGAGGATCAAGAAGAAATCTCGCGTTGGGTTAGTGATTCTAATTTTGTCAGTCTGTTCTAATTTATTTTCTATTTAATTTTGTTTTACTAATGATAGTGACACTGCTAAAGTCTTATCTACGGCGCCACATGGCCTCGATGTTCTGGTAGCGAAATACTATTCCATCATTTTTTCTTGTCTTTATTACCTTCATGTTAGCTTCTGTCCGGTTTTTTTTCAAGTTCCCCGAATCATTTGCCTCATACTACGGAGTAATTCACCAACAGATGCTTTCTTAGATCATTACACTGTTGGAAAAAAAAAAAAAAAATAGCAATGCATTTTAAGGCTGCAATTTTTATATTGCTGTTTTAATCTCTATCGCCTGTATGAAACACGATAAATGAAATTCAATTATGCTCTGAATTACAAGAGAAGAAAACATTCATGAGTAACTTATGAGATGGATGAAATAAAAAAAAAAACAATTAATAAGAGATTTTGACGCTTTTGGGAAATGATCCGGATCGCTTCATAGCTACAGCCGGGGACTCAACTCCAAGAGATCGAACCATAAAACACGGCCATTTTGTGACTCGTACCATCGCAGTATTTTGAACAGCTATGTTTTGTGTAACATCAGAGCACAACATGGTGCTTTCATTATTCACTACCCTTAAACCATGACTATTTTTCTGTAATATATGGTAACATGGATGAGTGTTTCGGTATTTTCAATTAGGCACAGTGGATGATCTCATATTATTAAATGCATTAATCAGTGTAAGAGACCAAAACACAATACGATTTACTGCCAATAATACGTACACTTTTTAATACTATAATGCATGCTGTATTTACAGCTTTACGTAGGAGATGGTCAGTATCCAACCTTGCAGTGGATAGCAGCGCGGTGTTTATCTACATTAAGCAACGAGACAGAAAGCATTGGGGGAGGCTGGAGCAGGGATAGTCTAGCTACTGAGAAAGAGAGAGATGCCTTATCACAGTCATATTACGCTATTGTGTGGCCTGGCGGAGAGGGGCAATAAAAAAGGATAAAAGAAAAAAAGAAACAGGGAACGATTGCACACATCTCGGGTCTCGGCAGTGGAGCGCCGGTATCTCCTTGGGAATCCAAACTGAAGGGAGGAGATCTGGTCCACGCGTGACAGGGACGTCGCCGGCAGCGTAACAGGACTCCACGTCATTACCTCAACAACTCCAATACGGGACGAAAGTGATCACGTTCGCTATGCTATTTCGTAAATAAATGAGACACGGTAAAGTAGTGGCCGCAGCCTTGACACCTTAGCTGTTTCTGGGCGAACGATGATATGGGTATTGGGGTTGGTCACTCCTCCTCTTTCTATCCTTATTCTCCTCCTCCTTCCATCACCTCCCCGCTACCCATCCCCAGGATCTTCTTTCTTCTATTTTTTTCCTTATTTTCTCTTTTTTTCTTCTTCTTGGATTATCATTTTACTCCACTAGACGCTTTTAGCTTCGTTCTGCCTTATTAGCTACAATTCTGTGCTGTTTTTTTTCTTGTTGTCGTTTTTCATGTAGATTATCTACAATATTTTTGTCATGAATTTTCGTGTACTTTGATTAATTTTGGTTGTAAGATTTGTTGTGATCTCTAATGCACTTGCTTTCCCATCTACTTATAATGCTTAACCTAATTACTCAGTTTCAATTAATCATGTAAACCCTCAACTTGGATAAGATAATGCTTCATCACCTTTTGTACTATTAGTCTATTGTTTAAATATACCTACATTTCCTCTTTAAGAATTTAACGCGTAATGGTTATATTGTCTCGTATAAAAGGAAGGAGAAAACACGTGAAAATACGTCTTCTTCTTTTCCCCATACTCAATCTTACTTTATCAGCCTTACACGTACCACCTTTGCACCACTCTCATCCCTTACCCGGAACGGTCCATCACCTCAGGATAGAGAGTAACGTCTTCCCGCTAGGATGGTCCGCCATTATCCCATATATATACGAGGAGGTCCGCGCGTCATCCATATTCCCGTTGTGACCGAGCGACGTGAGCCCTTCAGGAACAATAGATCCAGACCCATAACTCCCTGCCAGCCACTGTTGTCAACGCCCACCATCTCCTCCGCATCCTCCCTTTTCTCCTCCTCGTCTTCATCTTTCTACCTCCTCTCCCTCACATATCGTTATTACTTACTTCTACATTGTGGATTCTAATCATCACCTTCATTATATTCTAACGCTACTCATGCCTGTTCTTTTAATGTTTTTATTTTTTTTGTATTATAACCTGTATATATACAACTCTTATGAATACGACTTCTATAAATGCATTTTCCAATGAGTGTTATTATCATAAGTGTCATTCCTATAATTGTACTATAACCCATAACATTAATAATCAGAGGAGGAAAATAATTAACAAAACACTACACTAACGTTAACACATATTATACACACTTGGAGCGTTTACAAGCAAAATAATTCTTACCAATGTTCTTAACTTTATATAACACTGAAATAAGAGTTCATGTCAGGATATTCCACTTTCCTTGCCACACCGCAGCACCGCAGACATGACAATGAAAACAAACTACTTTTGGAAAACAAACAAAACTTTAATCATTCCTACTTAAAGAAACGTGCCATATATATATATATATATATATATATATATATATATATATATATATATATATATATATATATATATATATATATATATATATATATATATGTGTGTGTGTGTGTGTGTGTGTGTGTGTGTGTGTGTGTGTGTGTGTGTGTGTGTGTGTGTGTGTGTGTGTGTGTGTGTGTGTGTGTGTGTGTGTGTGTGTGTGTGTGTGTGTGTGTGTGTGTGTGTGTGTGTGTGTGTGTGTGTGTGTGTGTGTGTGTGTGTGTGTGTGTATCTTTTACAGAACTTCACATCAGCTCAACTATACTAAACATAAAACAAGAACACTAGACAATGCAGATGAAACAAACTTGCAGCTGTAACACTAGAAAAGAGACCAAGTCTCGTCGGTCATCCCTTTGGCAACGGTGACTGGCTGGTAAGCTGTGGTGGACGGAAAGGGGACAAATACCTCTCCTTCGGTAGCTTCTGCGATCATTGTTTTTGTGTCCAGACTCGATGCTATCACGCCGTCCAGGACATCCATCTCCTGGCGGCGGTCCTTGATGGCATCCCGGGAGACACGCACCTCCACACCGCTGCCCTGCCCCTCACGCATCCCCGGAATGTGACGTACGGAAACTCCATAAGGTTGTGGGAGAGTCTCGGGGGAGGTGGGGGCATCATGAGGTCAAGGGGGAGGTGGATGTAGAGTTAGATAGTTATGGAGTTGGATTGATTAAGCTATGTAGATCTGTAACACGAACAATTGACTGTTTGAGGGATTTTACTTACATGTTCTAGATAGTATGTATGTGGTACTAGAGGTAAAGTTATGTTATATTTTGAAGAAAATTACCTGAAGTTTCAGTGAAAATGATAATGATGATGAATATGAGGATGTGTAGGAGTTAGCAAAAAAAAAAGTCGTCAAGATGACGACTGAGAAGGAGGTCGTGTAGGGATCGTGAGTATAATGTTGAGCTAAATGTGACCTGGAGGTGGTGGTGTAGTGGCTGTAGCAGATGCCACGCCTTCTGTGTGGTAGAAGTAGATGCTGCACGTGCTTGCAATTCCTCAAACTATTCAATACCAGAATTGTGAATATGAAAACACATTATGTGCCAACGCGCTGCCTACGTGTGCCACAATCTCTCTCTCTCTCTCTCATATATATATATATATATATATATATATATATATATATATATATATATATATATATATATATATATATGTGTGTGTGTGTGTGTGTGTGTGTGTGTGTGTGTGTGTGTGTGTGTGTGTGTGTGTGTGTGTGTGTGTGTGTGTGTGTGTAATTTACCTCGGTCGTCTGCTGGTCACCCAACCAGTCTTCCCCATTACGGAGCTAGCTCAGAGCCCATAGACCGATCTTCGGGTAGGACTGAGACCACAACACACTCCACACACCGGGAAAGCGAGGCCACAAACCCTCGAGTTACATCCCGTACCTATTTACTGCTAGGTGAACAGGGGCTACACATTAAGAGGCTTGCCCATTTGCCTCGCCGCACCGGGACTCGAACCCGGCCCTCTAGATTGTGAGTCGAGCGTGCTAACCACTACACTACGCGGTGTGTGTGTGTGTGTGTGTGTGTGTGTGTGTGTGTGTGTGTGTGTGTGTGTGTGTGTGTGAGTCTGTATATGTTTGTGTGTGTGTGTGTGTGTGTGTGTGTGTGTGTGTGTGTGTGTGTGTGTGTGTGTGTGTATATGTGTATGTGTATGTGTGTGTATATGTGTATGTATACACACATTTACATATGCATCTTGATATCTGCATGCAAAACTACAATTTGACAAATGAATGAAAGTAGCGAAAATCGTGATAGATTTATGGATAAAACGTGGTACATTCTGGACAGGTGTAATATATTTTCACTATTCAGAGCAGAGTTGTTTATGAAATACTGCGTCAGCTATATAGTGCGAGGTGCGTGGGTGGCAGCGCTGGGGGACAAAGCTGCTGAGGCCGAGCGGCGGCGTGAGATGGTTTCTGGTGCACGAGAAACAGGATCTCATAAGCCCATCCGGTATACAGTTTTTATATCGAATTGATATAATCTTCTCTACATATTGAATAAAATCACCAGATATATTCTCGTGGTTGATCTTCCCATAGTCCAGGGAAGGCATATCATCTTGAAATCTCTTTACAAACTACTTAGCAGGTTGCCATTCCACCAGCCTCGCTCAACCAGTTCGCCGTCCTCGTTTTAAGAATACATGATACACATGAGGATCACAAATTCTAACTCGTATACAGTCTCAGCTCGCGGTTATTTCACTCCACTAACTTTACACTGCGTTCAGCCACCAGCACAGGTGGCGGGATGTCGCACCAACCAGCAAGACTCCACATGTGCATGAAAACATCACGTGTTCTTTTCACCCTCTGCCGCCCGACACTGCCGTCCACATGTTCCCTTGCTACTCCTCTGCTACTCTTGCGCTACATTATGCTCTTCATTTCGTCACATTGAATTAACACTTTTTAATACATTTTCATGATGCATATAACTTTATTAGACTCTAACGGGTCTGCGAAATATCTCGTAGAAAATGTTTTCTATATCTTCATCATGCTGTGATTATCGTGGTAATTAAATTAATCGTAAATGGTCATAAACAGCTATCTGAATTCTTCCATAAAAGCAAAGATTATAATCATGTATACACATCGTGGGTCTCCCCTGCGGCTGCTGCTTCCGCCGCCTCACTCTGGACCACAAACGGTTCACTTGCAAGTGTACAGCTCGGCCACGCGGGTGCAGTTAAGGCACTTCACCTCACAACACCACACCACGCGGCACTTGCACGGCTCCATCACCTTGGCCACGCTGGTGTCGTAACCGCGGCCACAGCACAAATCACTGCAGCTCTGGCCTTTCTCGCAAGACCTGCCTCTAGTTCCCGGCCCGTATTTGCTTTTGTAGCAGAAGTTTGGCGAGGCGTCTAAGTAGACCAGCTGTGAGGGATCGCCGAGTACGGCCCAGCCCTTTCCGCCACCCCGCGACACGCATCTCTCGCTGTAGACCTTTAGGATGTTATTTCTGACGCCGCGTTGCCGCCCTTTCCTCCAAGTGGCTCCCGCGCGGCCCTTCAGGCGCCTGTGGCTGGACGTCCTGGGATAGCGCAGCCTGCTGGCGCGGTTTGTGATCTGCATAAAGGTAACGTCCTTAGACTCGTCAATCTTTTGCCTTAGTATGTCCTCAGAAGGGACGTATTGTTACTAAAAATAAGTAGAGCTTGCGACTTATTTTTAACTTCAATGAATTCGCAAGGGACATTTTCCTTATTATTTAAAAAAAAAAAAAAAAAATTCAAAATCTTGAATCAATAAATCCCTTTGAAAATTTTAAGACAGAACCAATATTTCATCCTCCTTTTTAGAATTCTAATCCCTCTATGAAAGATGAGATATGAGTAAAGTTAAACCAACAAAGCCTCTGCCGCGTCCGTCTCACACACCTGTGCCTCATTGATGGTACGGCCAAGAGAGGACCGCTGGTAGAGACTCTTGAGAGTTTCCCCTGAGGCGATGAAGGCTGGCAACTGAATCCAGCAGGTCTTCATCACGCACGAACCAGACGGTCCGTGACACTTGCAGGTCTTCTTGGCGGCGCTTGCCACCGTCTGCAACACGAGAGAGGCTCAGGGGAGTCAGGAGGCTGGGGGTGCTTAGATGTTGCTTAGTAACGAACTGGTGACGAACAAGTAAGTGTTATGTGCGTTTAGTAGCTATAGACGCAATATGCAAGTACAGCAAAAGTAAGAGATTCAAGAAAGGCTGTGAAAACAGCGTCACTACAACACTGAAGATGACATCAGCCGAAGTTACAGCAGAAGTTGAAGCAGCATGCAGCAGCAGCAATATCAGGAACAGACACGAGAGCAAAATTACTAGGAGTAACGATAACTGTATGGCAACATTATTAACAATATTGCTGAAGAAAGGAGAATGACGGTAAGATCAATACTATCAAGAGAAAGAGAAACTGAACTACTTCATAAAAAATGAAACAGCAAGGTCACATGTTACCTTGATGCCAACACAGGCGTTGTGCACATCAATCTGAGATTTAAAGTCTCTGCTCCTCGAGTACTCCTGCGAAACAGCGGCCTTCAGTTCAGCGCTGGTCTGGGCCTCCTTCCTCCTGCCATCTTTACGCTTCCCAATGAAAAACCTCTCGGCAAGTCTAAATTAAAAATGACATACTTTAAATAACAATTGATATGGAAATGAAATTACGTTTGAAGATCAGGAAGCAGCGGATCCAAGGTTTTAAACAGTGTGCCTCGTGAAGTACAACTGTCGTCACTACAAATGCAATTGGTAATAACAACTAAAATGTGCATGATTTATTCATAATTTAATAGAAAAATAAATATTTAGATAATTGAATGAATGAATAAATAAATAAATAAATGAATATACATATATATATATATATATATATATATATATATATATATATATATATATATATATATATATATATATATATATATATATATATATATATATATATATATATATATATATATATATATATATATATATATATATATATATATATATATATATATATATATATATATATATATATATATATATATATATATATATATATATATATATATATATATATATATATATATATATTTTTTATCGTTCAGTCACTTTCCATGAATTAACCAGCACAGGACAGCACAAAAGCACCACAAGAGTACAGCATCACAGATTCACATCACTCACTTTTGGCCGTAGCGCACATTGTCCCCACAGCCGCCCCAACGCCACGCCCGCCTGCTGTCCCCCGGGCTGGCCGAGGCAGTGTTGTCGCAGGAGCAGCGGGTGAGGTGGCCCTGGGCACAGCTTCGTGACACCACCTGTGTCACAGAGGCTGCCGAGAGAGCCTGCAGGAAGGCTGTCTCTGGGAAGGCTGCACAGAAAGGAGGAGGAGGAGGAGGAGGAGGAGGAGGAAGAGGTGAAGGAAAAGGAAGAGGAAGAGCGGGAAGAAGAGAAGGTAGTAGGAAGAACAAGAACAGCAGGAACACGAGCAAAGAGAAAAGAAAATAACATGGAGAACAATAACAAGTTTGAAAAGTAGAAAAAACAAGAGCAACGGAAATAGGAAGAAAAAAATTATGACGTTATTTTCCATTTCTATTTCCATCACAACACAAAATTAACACAAACTTTTTCATAATTTTCTGCTGATAAGATTGCAGTACAAGTTTGCTTTCCCTGCGACTCACCTTGCTTCATGATTCTTCGTCTAGATCGCCCTAGGGAGCAATTCCACCTCTCGTGCAACATCAGGTGTTGGCAATGAGTCACTCCCATCCACGCCGCCTCCAGGAGCACGCCCGCCATTTCCCGCGACCGCAAGCACGCCCTCCGAGCAGCGCCATGCACACCAGCGTACTCACACTTCTATGGGTGAGAATAAAACAAATATAAGAAGAGAATGAATTTTTTGAGAGGAAGGTAAATTTTTACTTGATTATGATGTGAGAAATGTAAAATAAAGATTCTCTCTCTCTCTCTCTCTCTCTCTCTCTCTCTCTCTCTCTCTCTCTCTCTCTCTCTCTCTCTCTCTCTCTGTACCGTGCGTACGTCCATGGAGAAGTTTGAGGCGGATCGAGTGGATGTGAGAAGAGTTTGGTCCACCTTCCTTCTGCTGGATATTCTGTAAAAGGTGGAGAAGGGTTAGTACATGTAAAACACATGCTACTCTTCTTCTCCTTAATTCATCGTCTACAGAAAGGGGCATAAGAGGCTCCTCAGCGACTAAAGAGTGTCCTTTCCACAGGTCGTTTCTTGTCCATTGTCAGTCAAAAATCTCTTGTACCATCTCGCAGGTCGTAAACAGATGTGAATTGTTTGGTTTGTGCATTAGCTTCTCGTTAGTAACTGTGTCGAGGCGTTTCCACTGTATATAAGATGAGCTGTGTTTACGAAAAGGGAAGGAAGCCAAGACAGTGAGACAAGAGAGACAGGCGGGTGCTGCTCATACGTCTTGTATGTGTGTGTGTGTGTGTGTGTGTGTGTGTGTGTGTGTGTGTGTGTGTGTGTGTGTGTGTGTGTGTGTGGGTGTGTTTGTGGGTGTGGGTGTGTGTGTGGGTGTGTGACCTGTCTTTCCGTCCCCTATATTTTAATGAAATCCTATAAGTTTATATACAAAATAACAACTAGATTAAACAAATAAATAAATATCCCTTTCTCAATTTCATTAGGGATTTATATAAGTAAACATAGTAACAAAACAAAGGGCTGTAATTTCAGTACAAATACCAATTCCAGATAAAAACAAGTATGTGTGTGTGTGTGTGTGTGTGTGTGTGTGTGTGTGTGTGTGTGTGTGTGTGTGTGTGTGTGTGTTTTGTGGGAACACGTGGAACTACACGTGCCACTGATTCTTAAGTGAAAACAAGTGGTTTATGGGGCCGTTGAAGGGTGACGGGGTCTTTAGAAGCTATGCACTTTTTTGACATATAAACACAATCAGCGTAAAAGGGAGTGGTATCCGCGTATGGTGTCCTCACCCTGTGTATCACACTGTTTAAGGTTGTTTGGGTCAGAGTGAATCGGGTTCCTCTCACAGCGGTGGTAAGACTCTTGGCCTCTGTTGTTGCTATGAATGTAGTCTGAATGTCTCTTAATGTTATGTATTCTGTTTTTCCTTCCTTTTCCTTCTTTTTCTAGATGTTTTCTTAAGCTTGAAATATCCGGAAGAACAGTAAATTACCTGACTGTTCTTTTACCAATAATTCTCAATGCTAACAGAAGACAAATATACAAGACTCCCCCAAAACATAAATACAGACTGAAGTTCATGTAAATCACTATGTAACATAAAAGGAAAGCAATGGTTATCTCTCATCTGAAAATTGTGGCACCGAAGAATAAATTAATTAGTGAATATAGGTTTTCTTATCAAAAGCTATAATTTCAAAAGATCTCTGTGAGAAAGTTCATTAAAAAAAATGTATTTCGAGCTATTTTCAAGAACATGTCCTTATAGATCACCGTCTCGCCATCACTCACCCGCAGAAGGCGTAACAGGCGTGGGGCGCGAGGCAGTGAAGGAGGTGCGACACGGCAACGATGAAGCAAATAGGCCTCATGCTGAGTTTCACATGGTTTTGATCAAAGCTTCGGATCAAGTTTTAGATTTAGGCGTTAGACGGGAAATCGATTATCTTTTTCCATTTTTTGTATGTGTTAAGCAATGTCCTCCTTGCTTCTTAAACTAGTCGACCTAGTGACTTGTTGTTGTTATCCCACATTTCTTCAGGTGGGATTAGCACATTTCATCCTTCTCTTCACGATCGCTTTTTCAGCAATAACAACGTTGACGTACTCCAGAGATAATGATAATTTTTTTTGTATTTGTAAGTCGTCAAAATATCTGCGTTAAGAGGGCAAATTTTCACCGTCACTGGATTTTAGGCACACTGTAGCATTGCCACTATAAGCTTTCTCTTAAGAAAAAAATAAAACTCACCTTTCAAGAACTATACAAACAATTCAATGATTATTATCTGAGGCACCGATTTGAAAATGATAAGACTTGAAGCGAAAAGATAAGTAAGGTAGATAATAAAGCAATACAAAGCGACGGGTGACTGAGCGACAGTTCTAAGACACAGGCGAGAAGGCCCTGGACGGAGGCGTTGGAGTAGAGTCACGGAACACGGTACCCTGGCCGCCCCACACCACCTCAGCCAACAACTGTGGTAAATACTCCGCCTTTACGATTTCTCTCGCACCTTCCATAATTCGCCCGGAGGTTGTAAATCTCAAGAGCCTAACTCATATCTCATTGGCCAGCGCTCAATCGTGTCAGCCAATGGGAGGAAACCGTGACGTATGTATGACCAATCACGTTGCTCCGTCTCCCGAAGCTAATAAACATTTCACGGTGACAATTCATGATTTTAGAATATATTAAGTGGAAATAGCGATGAAATACATTGACGAATATCGAGGTATTAAAGAAAAATTACTTTACAAATGTATCAAACATGTGTTTTCGTTATTTTCAGTCTATGGCAGTGGAAAAAAATGTACTTTTCTCCCATATGACACGAGACAGCATCCATGAAGTGCTTGACGGATCTAGGCCAGAGTTGTGGGACTGCATGACATCTGCTGGCCGCCCTTTGTCCACCACCACCACCACTATCACTACCATCATCACAACCAGGGATCTTCAGAGATTGGCAGTGTGTTGGGTAGAGCTGTGTGTATATTTGATCCTTCAGTGATGGAGAGAGAAAATTAAGATTAAGATTTTGTAACATGATGTATAGGTATAGGTGTGAGAGTGTGTGTGTATGTATGTGTGTGTGTGTGTGTGTGTGTGTGTGTGTGTGTGTGTGTGTGTGTGTGTGTGTGTGTGTGTGTGTGTGTGTGTTAGAAGGGGCAGTAATGAATGCCATCACAGCAACACAGCGGAAATAGCGACTTATACGCACCCTATGTTTGCCTGTTTTATTTACACACACACACACACACACACACACACACACACACACACACACACACACCTAAAGATGATGAAACGAAACTAACAAACACGAAAACTTGTGGCATATACATTTGCAGAAGTTAATCATCCCTTGAACGTTCGTTGGTTAGTGTTCACTGGTCCCTTCCTGCTTCGAGATCGATCCGTCACGGCGGCACATAATTATTTACAGAATCATGCATATTTCCCATGTTTGCGTGTATACAAGATGAACGAGGTTTACAAGGATATAAAGAATAATAATAAAAATAACACCATTCCCCTGACACCAATAGTAGGTAGTAAGTAATAGTTCAACAGGCGAGTCTCAAGGGAGCGTGGAGAGTGAAAAGAGATAGAAGAAAAAGGAAAGAATGAAAAATGGATTGGGGAGTAAGGGAGAGAAGAAAGAAAGGTAGAGCAAGAAATGGCTCAAGGCGGAAGGGAGGGAGGAATGAAAAAGGAAGGACGCTTGTGAAGAAACATAGGGGGTGTTAAGAGTTGTGAGAAATGGAAGAGAAAATATGATAAAATGAGGAACACAGGAAACACCAGAAAGAGAAAGAGAGGCAACACAGAAATGACGTAAGAATGTAGGAGGGAGAGAAAGAAAACTTGATATTCTTTTTTTTCATATACAAGTAAAAACAGCTTTTATTTTTTTACTCTCTCGCTCCCTCTTTCTTTTTTTTTTTTTCCATTACTGTAACCTCGTTTGTTTACACGAAGAGAAAGTTCAGTGGAGGGAAAACCATGATAATGTGTCGTGTAACCTTTCAGGAACTCCGCTTCCGCTACACGCCCACACCAGGCACATAATAAACACAAGGCTGTTTTTAAAAAAATCGATACATTTATCTAATACGTTAAAAGATAAAGATTTTTTTTTTCAAGTACCAAGACTGAAAACAAGAACAAGAGAAACAAGAGATCATGTTAGAAGGACCCTGTAGACATTTACGACTGTTTTGGGTATTAAGTTGAAGAGGTGGGATGGAGGAGGAGAAGGAGTATCATGTGCAGAGAAGACATGAGTGTGTGGGGAGCAGGAATAAAGGGGAAGCACAAAGGTCTATAGATACAGTGGTTATAACTGCAATATGCTTCTACTTTTGTGCCTTTTTCTCCAGTAAGTATAACGCTTTCTTCTAAAATATAAGAAAAAATATCAGACATTTTAATTTCTAACATATACAGATTAGAGACAAAAATCAGTGTTTTAGGTTGTAGCATAAAAAAACACTCTTAACAAAAAGAATCAGTCTATATGTCAAAATAAAAAAAGAAATCTTGTCTACTTACTTCACAATTTTTAATCACCGAGCTACGCTGAACAGACAGACACGTATCACAACCAAATAATATATAAGAGGAGAATCACCTTAGGCTCTGGTGAGGATGGTAAGAAAGAAAAGTATTCGAAACATCTTAAAAGCTTGTGCTCAGGTGACACAGAATCGCGGCTCTCCTCTCCTAAGTAACCTAAGTATACGTGATTGAGTCCTTACCTCCAGCATTGTGTGAGAGATGCCCAGGGGAGGGAAGAGAAAGTTACGTAGATTAGGAGATTAGTGATGGATCGATACATCTCTCTCTCTCTCTCTCTCTCTCTCTCTCTCTCTCTCTCTCCTTATTCCCTATATTTTCCCATTTACTTCTTTATTTCTCCCTGATGCCATAAAGCTTAAAGCACAGAAGAGGTAGAGGAGGCAGAGGAAAGGGAGAAAGGAAGAGGAAGAAGAGGATAAAGAAAGAGATGAAGACAAGAGAGAAAAGGAGGAGGAGGAGGATGGAGATGATGATATAAAACCTAGAATAATGAAAGTAGACAGGATAATTAATCAAACAGCAAAAAAAAATATGGAAATTTGATAACATGAAGTACATAATGATAGATTACAAAACATAACAAATAAAACAGAAGAAAAAAGTTGGCATGAATATTTGAGATGATGTTAACTTAAAATACATAAAAAATAAATAAATAAACAAGCGAAAAAGAAAAAAAAATCTGATGATAAGGAAAATTTGAGTTATCATCACCATCACTATCATCATGAACACCACCAGCATCGTCTCACGACTCCGGAGACAGACAGTGACGCCCGTAAACACATCGCTGCCTGTTTATATTACAAAGCTGAGGGGAAGTATAAATGCTTGTGTCAGCCATGTGTCGAAGCTGTCTTGACAACCTACAGAGGAGAAAATTGTATCACTTGAAATAGGAAAATTCCGAGTCGCGTTAACGAGGCGCGAACTGACGTGAGAAAATAGTGTTAAAGATAAATATTTCCAAGGTGTAAACAGTGATGACTTATGACCTTCAGCGCCACGTCCCCTTAACTCTGGGAATGGTCACCTGCATCTTAATTCCTTCATTACTGGGACCTTGAGTTTTAGGTATGATTAGGCAATTTTATTTACATTAGGAAGAATTTATGGAGGTTAGAAGATTAATGGCCAGTCTTTATTATTTTAATCCCAACGTAAGTTTCTGAAGCTGTGTAAAATCATCAAATAGTACGCAGAGTGAATATGGAAACATGTCCTGAAGGGGTTAACATGTTTGATTCGTTTCATATTACTTTGGAACCAGCAGCTCAGAGTACTATTTTTTTTCTTTGTGTTGTTGTTTTCTTGCCCTTGGTCGGGTACCTTCTTAATAAAAAAAAAAAAAATCTTATTGATGACCATAGTAATAGATACCAAGACACTCCTTTCATTATTATATTCAGTATTTGACACGCTTACTAAAACATTTGAATATCATTAATCCATTCACTCTTTATTCTACATTGAAAAACAGCTCTTCGCATTTTTTTTATTCATTCATTACTGGACATAATTCCATGCAACGTTACCGATATATACTTAAAAACACAGACATTACCCGCTCACTCATCACACTTCCAGCAATTTCCATGCAACCAAACACGTTCAGATTATGGATAAGGTCACATACACTCACTTTAGGCACCCCTGCGATCATAAGTAACATGTATCTTCGGAGAAAACGGAGGAGACAAGACCTCCACGCAATGTAAACACGGCCTGGCGTCTGCAGTCACTCGGGGACCCTTCACTCCTCTCCCTGACACCCGATACCCTTGACGCCTGGCACTCAGCCTCTTTTCTGCACCATCTCCAGTAAACATCAAATAATGAAGATTGCGATTTGAATTGTCTGTCGTTCTTTCTTTCCTCTCCTTGGTCTTTATGACTCTCTCTCTCTCTCTCTCTCTCTCTCTCTCTCTCTCTTCAGTTTCTTCACTCATTTTATTATTCTTCGCGTCTTTCTTTCCCTTTTCCCCATATTACTACTTTCCCTACCTATGTGCATGGCAGAGAGACACGTGTCTATCATTTCTTTTTAACACCTCCAGTAATCAGATAATGTACAAATCAACCATTTTTCACGTGCAACAGAAAGGAAAAAAATGTTTCAGTGATATAGGTGAGGAAGTGGGTGGTTTAGGACATGCGTATGTGGTCAGGGGATATGGCGGTGGATGTGAGGGCGGCCTAAGATGTGGGTGGCGGTGTGGTGGTGCGGGAGCGAAACTAATGGTAAGAACAGCTCCACCCTTGCTGGTTAATTCTCGAGGACTCGCGAGGCAGACACATCCGGTGCCTTTGCCACGCCCGGGACCCCCACAGGCAAACAGGGAAGAGTCAATACGCAGGTAATGACGCAGGTACACGTGGAAGGGAAGTGAGGCGATAAAGAGTAGGAAAGGAAGTAGAAAAGGAAGTTTAGTTAAGTTTTATAGAAGGATTGCCATGTTTAGGCTTATATGCTTCTTACAGCTTCCCTCTGTCCTTACAATTTAATACTACGTGTTAAAGAGTAAACATAATGAAGGAAGAGAAGTAAGGTGGTGAACAGTGAGAGAGAAGCAAGAAACGTAGAGATAGTTAAGTCTTATAAGGGACTGGCTTCTTGTTGATTCCATTGTTACCTATCATTGTAATATTCTTAAGTAATAAAATAAGATTATGAAAAGAGAAGTGACGTGGATAAGAGTTAGTAAGAAAGGAAAAGGTAAGGTTAAGTAAGTTTTAAACCGGAACTGCCACGTGTTTGCCTACTGGCGTATTGTTGTGTCCTCAATTCCTTTGTGTTCTAATTATGTGAAGTGATATAGAGCAAAATAGTAAAAAAAAAAAAAAAAAAAAAAGATGAGATGTGGTGAGTTTATATAGAGCTTAGTGATTTCTTGTACCCTCATTCGCTCTAGGTGAGTGAGAGATTAAAAGAGGATGAGGAAGATAAAAAAAAAGAAAAATAAGTGACGTAATAGAGTGAAAAAAAATGGAGAGAACACTTTTTTATTTTCCACATAGACTGGCACGTGTAGACATTTCTTTTGCTTCCCTGTCTTCTAAGCGGCACTCTAGTAGATTTCTCAACATACTACGGACAGGATATTTTCATTATAGCTCCCCCTGAAAACTTATGTCTATTGAAAGAAAATTTGAAAATGGTGACATGGGAGTAACTTCGGTATATATATTCTCTCTCTCTCTCTCTCTCTCTCTCTCTCTCTCTCTCTCTCTCTCTCTCTCTCTCTCTCTCTCTCTCTCTCTCTCTCTCTCTCAATTTCATGCGGTTGATAAAAAGAAAACACCAAAAAACTACAGCGAGAATATTCAAAATTAACATAATCAACTTATTAATCAAACAGTTTTACATACATTTTAAGAAAGTATAGTAGTAAAAAAAGAAAAGAAACTGGAGACAATTCACGCAATATGAAAAGACATCATATTTTTTTAATTCAGCAAGAAGAAGAAAGAAGGACAAGTACAAAAAAAAAATATATATATAAAGATTCAGAATTATTAAAATATTCCTGCATTAAATTCACAACAGCTTTTGCAAGGGAACATAAAATAAAAAAAAAAATATATATATATGAAAAAAAAATTAAAAGTCATTATGCAGTATTAAGAGGGAGGCAAAAATGATATAAGAAGGATGAAAATGGCCAAAGGTTCTCTGTAAAAGGTCATTTGCATATCAAGTCGTTCATTATCACACTGAACGCTTAATTATGAGAACGCCCCCAACTTTAATTTCACTCTCCAGAAGACTTTCATGAATAATTCGATTTTGATAATGCTGATAAAAAGAATAAATATTAGTGGAGGGTTGAGGCAAAGTTTTGTTTATTTATTGACATTTTTGTGTGCTTAATCTCTCTCTCTCTCTCTCTCTCTCTCTCTCTCTCTCTGTTAATAAAAGGAAATATTAGGAATGTTGAAGTTTAGTTTATCTATTGACATTTTTTTGCATGTTGTCCCCCTGTTTCTCTCTCTCTCTCTCTCTCTCTCTCTCTCTCTCTCTCTCTCTCTCTCTCTCTCTCTCTCTCTCTCTCTCTCCTTTTTCGCATCTAAGTGAGTTTTACAGCATATTATCGTCTCTCTCTCTCTCTCTCTCTCTCTCTCTCTCTCTCTCTCTCTCTCTCTCTCTCTCTCTCTCTCTCTCTTATTTGATCTAGATAGTCTCTATTTTGTTTGCTTTGTAATCCACTTTATAATTTTCTTTCTTTTTATATTGCGTTTGTTCTCTTTATTGCAGTGTTTTCCATAATTGAATCCCTTTTATTATATATATGTATTCTCTCTCTCTCTCTCTCTCTCTCTGCTAACACAAGTAAATGATGAATTAATGGAAAGTCACTCATACTGTATATAAAAAAAAAAGAGGGAATTTCTGCCAGCTTCAAACAACA
Source organism: Portunus trituberculatus (assembly GCF_017591435.1). Taxonomy (NCBI): domain Eukaryota; kingdom Metazoa; phylum Arthropoda; class Malacostraca; order Decapoda; family Portunidae; genus Portunus; species Portunus trituberculatus. The sequence continues at coordinate 6,412,152 of NC_059284.1, forward strand.
TGCAAGGGAAAAAAAGTACATGAAAAAAAGTAACTGCAGGTACTACTGAAAATTGCAAAACATGACCAAAAAAGTTTCTTGTACAGTACTCTCTCTCTCTCTCTCTCTCTCTGTATGTGTGTGTGAGTGTGTGTGTGTGTGTGTGTGTGTGTGTGTGTGTGTGTGTGTGTGTGTGTGTGTGTGTGTGCTTTTAGTGTATACGAGCAATCCCTTTTCGTATTTCCTTTTTTTCCAGGGAAGAAGATAGGGTGGATAAACTCCTTAAGGAAAAAAAATGCTTGAGGGGAAACTATTTAGATTTAAGGAACTTTTGGGACGAAAAGTGTCATATTCCTTGACTCTCGTTCCCTGGTGCCAGAAGTTTTAGTAGCGACGCGAAGAGAGAGAGAGAGAGAGAGAGAGAGAGAGAGAGAGAGAGAGAGAGAGAGAGAGAGAGAGAGAGCACGTTTGAAACCCCAATGTTCCGCCTTTCTGGTGACCAAGGGAGAGGAAAGGGAAGGGAAAGGAAAAGAGTGGGTGGCAAGGAAGGCAGGGGCGGGCAGGGAGGGCCTGTCACGGGATGGCGGCAGGGTGCATTGAGTATGAAAAGGGAGCACCGGCCAGTGGATTTTTGTGATGTGATTTTGAGGAAATGAGAAATGAAAGGAATAGTGGAAGAGTGTAACATGGACACAAAATAGAGACAAAACCAGGAGAAATCCATGCCCAAAGGATCAATACAACGAATAAACTTGGAAAACTAACGTAAATGCAACGAAGAATGTAAAAAGATTAGCATAAAAGCTACAAAAAGTCCACTCACCATAACAAAAATACGAAATAAAGCATAGAACTGGGAGAAATATGAGCCAAGAGAAGGAATACAATGAAAATCTTAAAATATCGGAAAAAAGTATAACGAAAATAACATGTAGAGATCAGAAAAAGAAATGACAACAATCATATTTACTCTACTAAAAATGGCAATGGAGGAAAGACATGTAAAAAGGTATAAAACTTGACAATTTTCCTTGATAAATAAATAATCACTTACATTACATAAATTGCTCAAAAAAAAAAAAAAATGAAAACTCTTGCACAGGAAAGCAACACAGAGAAATTAAATCCTTCTTGTGTTTTTTCTTTCTCTTCACCATCACACGGGAAGGTGAATACGATGAATCTCCAAGTAGGTGTAAGGGAGACTGATTGCAGGTGTGAGAAGTAAGGACAGGTGTGTGGGCGTGATTGGGTGTGTGTGAAGGGAGATGAATAGAGAGATAGGTAGATAGATATATAGATAGATAGATAGATAGATAGATAAGTAGATAGATATATACATAAATAGACAGATATATAGAAAAACATATATAGAAAGATGTAAAGATAGATAGATAGATAGATAGATAGATAGATAGATAGAGAGAGAGAGAGAGAGAGAGAGAGAGAGAGAGAGAGAGAGAGAGAGAGAGAGAGAGAGAGAGAGAGAGAGAGAGAGAGAAAGTGTGTGTGTGTGTGTGTGTGTTCCTACAAATGTGGTGAAAGAGTGTAGAAAAACACAGGTAAGTTATTGTGACTCTATCTCTCTTTAACAGGTAAACACACACACCCTTCTCTGTGTTCACCTGCTTTGAGGGAAAAGTATTAGATCAACATTAAATTCCGATCGCTTCTTGTTCCCTCAGGTGAGAAACAAAACACCTTTCCCTTCCACCTATTAACCTGAGATGCACACCTGCAGAATAAAAGTGACACATTTTTAACATTTGCCTTTAATGCAGGTGGGAACGATGTGTGTATTAATTATCCTTAGATCAAAGTTCTTTCCCCAAAGGTTACGGGTTTTAATTCATTATGAGGTTCTTTTTTAGTCGTTTTTTTAATCCGTCTGAGTCTCTTGTCAGTGTTTTTTTTTAATTCTTACTTTTTTCTTTTCAATTAACGATGGGGCTGCTTTGTCTTGTTCGAAGCATACAAATGATGCCACGTATAAATGCATTTTCTTAATTGAAACATGAACATAATGCTTCAAAGGCAGTGAAAGTCCTTAGTGTGTGTGTGTGTGTGTGTGTGTGTGTGTGTGTGTGTGTGTGTGTGTGTGTGTGTGTGTGTGTGTGTGTGTGTGTGTGTGTGTGTGTGTGTGTGTGTGTGTGTGTGTGTTAATAATAATAATAATAATAATAATAATAATAATAAAGATAATAATAATAATACGGTTTATTAGTAATTTCAATATATACATACTGAAAATGTATGTACATATAGGGATTGAGGGAGACTTAAGATTAGAACACTAACTTAGCTGTTTATGTTTATGTTTATGTGTGTGTGTGTGTGTGTGAGAGAGAGAGAGAGAGAGAGAGAGAGAGAGAGAGAGAGAGAGAGAGAGAGAGAGAGAATCAGAATCAGAATCAGAATCAGAGTTTATTTCCATTTGTTACAATGGTTATTAATTATACATAAAGATACATATATATGCACTTTCCTCTCAATTGATTAAGCCTAGATTTAAAAACTAAAAATAATAAAAAAACACTAAAAACACTAAGAACACACTAAGAACACTAAGAGAGAGAAATAGAGACTGACAGAGACAATAATGACACACTTACACAGACACATACTAACACATACAATAAGACCAATACCCAGCGGCCAGTGTCCTTCCCTTCTCCCTTATAGTCGCATCTCACTATTTTACTGTTTATTGGCATCAGCCCCTCGACACTGGCCTTACCTGACGCCGACAAAGAGGAACCATCGCGCTCCTATTCTCCCGCAACAATGGAGACGCGGCAGAACAATCACCGCGCTGGGAGAATACAAGGAGAGTTTTGTGAAGCAATAGGCGTTCAGAGAGAGAGAGAGAGAGAGAGAGAGAGAGAGAGAGAGAGAGAGAGAGAGAGAGAGAGAGAGAGAGAGATTGTGACTACGATTCTTCAATAAATACAGCATAGGTTTAGGTATTGATAAAGTAGATGTTGAAATTTAGAGAGAGAGAGAGAGAGAGAGAGAGAGAGAGAGAGAGAGAGAGAGAGAGAGAGAGAGAGAGAGAGAGAGAGAGACAGCATAATGTACAAATGTAGGTAGACGTGCTGGCGTTCTGAGTGACACATCGAACTTGCTAATTCCTGCAGGCCTGGCACTGGGATCTGTTCGAGGCCTATTAATGTGCTCCATAAATTCATGAGCCGGAATTATGCACCATTATGCAGTAAATCCTGTGCGTCTCTGCTGGTAATTATTGCGACTTTCATCCTCACCCTTTGAAGTGACGTGGTTATCCTGGTGTTGGCGGTTATTCAAAAATCATAAATCCTCCTAAACTACATAAATTTTGACTCATTACTTAGAGTGCTAACAATTTTCTGCTTTGGGTTAGGGAGCATTACTTAATAAATGTCTGGTAAAGCTAATATCTCTTTAATTTCTCTTAAAAAATGCATTACTGTTGACATAATTTCTAGTACTCTGAAAAAACCGCTCTTATTTTTGGGGTAAATAAGGTAATTTATCAAACGGTGTCTCTCTTTAGGTGAAGTCAGTACGAGGCATTATCTTTGATTTATGTCACGGTGCACTTGTTCTACGTATACGGTTGTCTTACGTGTTATTCCTAGTACTATGAAAAAACGCTCTTATGTTTGGGATAAATAAGAGGATTAATCAAACGGCGTCTTTCTTCAGGTTAGGTTACGACGAGGCATTACATTTGATTTATTTCATGATGCACTTGTTCTACGTATTACTGTCTTATGCCGTCCTGTGCTACTCAGAATAATCGCTTCTGTGCTTGGGCCAAATAAGGTGATTAATTAAATGGCGTCTTTCTTTAGCTTCTATTACGACGAACCATTATCTGGGATTTATGACCCAACTACAGAGGGTGAGAAGACGCGCCTTTATCCCCACCCTCCCCCAACCACTATTCCTTTTTTACTTTAGCTTATATCAAAAGGAATATTCTCGTTTCTACCCAGTGAATCCTTATTGTTTCTAGAGAAGTAATTTCAAACAGAAGTACTTAATGAATAAAAATTTGGTGATACTAGAGAAGGAAACAATGGAGGGAAGAAGAACAGTACTGATAAAAAGAAGGAAGAGGATCAGGAATGGTATCCAGGAAGGGTGATGAAAGGAAAGGACGAAGCAGTGAAAAATAACATGATGAATGGGAGAAAACAAAAGGGGACAGGAGAAAGAGTAGAAGGAAGGAGGAAGAGGAAGTAAAGGAGGAGGAGGAGGAGGAGGAGGAGGAGGAGGAGGAGGAGGAGGAGGAGGAGGAGGAGGAGGAGGAGGAGGAGGAGGAGGAGGAGAAAGAAAAGGAGGAGGAGGAATGGAGAAGAAAAATATTACCGGAAGAAGGGAGTAGGAAAAAAAAAAAGAGAAGGAGAAAGGAAAAGAAGCAGACCAGTTGAAAAGAACCATAACAGGAAGAAGGGGAGTAGGAGAGAGAGAAAGAGGAGGAAGAGAAAGACGAAGCACAAAAGAGAAAAGAGGAGAAGGAAGAGAGGCACGTATTCACAAGTAATCGATCTCAGGAGAAAGATAATATTTTTTCCTCCTTCCCACTTTTCCGTCCCTTGATATAAATAGTGGGAGGAAGAGAGGGAGATCCCTTCTTGGTGCCTCCTCCCATGCCCCATTACGCCCACAGGAGGCCGCCATTACGCTGGTCAATAGACGCGAAAGTGTGATTAAACGTTGATGGATTTGGCTTCACTGTTCCTCTTTTTGTTTCACGTTGAGTCGAAACGTTTCGGATTTTATTAGGACCGCTCGACGAATTCTGACGCTTCATAGGTTTAAAGTGATAAAGATATGTAATTCTCTCTCTCTCTCTCTCTCTCTCTCTCTCTCTCTCTGCATTTACTAAAAGCGAGCCTCAGCTATAAATATTCATTGCCAATTAATACGGACATTCAAGGAGAGATGGAGAAAGAAGGGAGAGAAGGAAGGAAGAAGAGAAAAGGAGGGAAGGAGGGTAGGAGGGAAAGAGGAAAGGGAAGTAGAGCTCTTTATAGCTACCTTCCGCCCAATATTCACTTCTATTTTCTTTTGTCGTAGTACGTAGTAGTAGTAGTAGTAGTAGTAGTAGTAGTAGTAGTTGTTGTTGTAGTAGTAGTAGTAGTAGCAGTGGTAGTAGTAATATGGTTGTTTTTCCTGTTGCTATTGTTGTTGTCACTGTGATGGTATAGTAATGGTAGGTAGTATTAGTGGCAGTGGAAGAGTGTTAATATTCGTGGTAAGAGCGCAGAAGTAGTAGTAGTAGTAGTAGTAGTAGTAGTAGTAGTAGTAGTAGTAGTAGTAGTAGTAGTAGTAGTAGTAGTAGTAGTAGTAGTTTTAGTAGTAGTAGTAGCAGTAGTAGTAATAGCAAAGAATATAATAGCAGTATTAGTGTTGGTGATGGTGGTGGTGGTAGTCGTATAGTAGTGATTATGCTTATGAAAATGACAATAATTGAAAAAATAATAACAGCAATAAAAATAATGATAATAATAATAATAATAATAATAATAATAATAAATATATAAAAAAATATTAATAAATAAATAATAATAACAATAATAATAATAATAATAACAATAATAATAATAATAATAAAAATAACAATAATGATAATAGTAATGCACATGTTTCCCCTCAGGCCTACGGTGGACAGAGAGTAAACGTGCCTAATATTAATATACCTAAGTAATTAGCACTCTCAGTATTAAGTGCTCGTCCGCATCATATTTATGACAACATATTTGTGTGTAAGGTTTTGTACCGGTGCATGAATAAGTAAAACGTTACTCACCAACACACCGTCACTATATTTATTTTCTTATTTTCTTTCTCTAATGAGATTGTGTTTCGTAAATCTTAGCACATATTAATTATTCCTCTATTATTTTTGTTTTGTTTATGAGGACCTTCAAAGGAGAAAAAAGAAGATATTTGTTTATTTATCTATTCTATGTTTTACAAGTGGCAAGAAAAGTTTAAGAGAATAATTTTATCTCGTGTAATTGTACATTAAAAACGCCCATATTATACTGTTACCTTTGTTTGATTTACCTTCGATTTTTTTTCTTCCTCTTTACATTATTCTTTCATAATGACACAAGAGACACATAATTTCAAGGTTTATTTCAGATTATGAGAACACATCGATGAAATATTTGCATTCCTTGGAAATAATAAAAAAAAAATGTATATAAAGGAACAATGCTTATTTTCTTCGTTTTGTATAAATTCCCGTTTTCTGACTTCCTAGAAACAATGAATTCTACATCTTGACTCCAAATATTTTCCAACTCTTCCTCTCTTTCTCTGTGTCCCTTCAATCGCGTCCATCGCTCCTGTTCTTTTGTCTCGTATCTTGGTTCCAAACAATTATTTAAGCGAACCTTTCCATTTGGAGCAGCTTGTCATTCCTTCGTCAGCCGGACTGTTTTCATTTCGCTCTTTCCTCCCGTTCCTCTCTCTCTCTCTCTCTCTCTCTCTCTCTCTCTCTCTCTCTCTCTCTCTCTCTCTCTCTCTCTCTCTCTCTCTCTCTCTCTCTCTCTCCGTCTCTCTCTCTCTCTCTCTCTCTCTCTCTCTCTCTCTCTCTCTCTCTCTCTCTCTCTCTCTCTCTCTCTCTCTCTCTCTCTCTCTCTCTCTCTCTCTCTCTCTTTGACCCTCTCATTCATTTTACATTGGTCTCCTCCTCCTCCTCCTCCTCCTCCTCCTCCTCCTCCTCCTCCTCTTGCCCCTCTTCGTTACTCATGCGGATTCCTATCTCGAAATGGTCGCTGTATCCACTCTGCTATTCAATATCCGCAAGCCATTTCGATTTTTCTTCTCACTGTCAATCCAGAGCCAAAAGAAGACCCACCCATGCACGTAAAACCCTCAACAAAAGGGTATCAGATCTCTTTAACACAGAGCTCAACAGGATTGAGGACTATAGAGCAAGCTTCTCGCCCTGTACGTAAACTGGAAGCCTGGAAAACTGGAAAAAATAGCAAAAGGGATAGTATGAAATGATATGGAGACTTTCGTAGGAGGAAAATACTTGATAACCGCTTATGAATATGAAAAGTGACTTGTATGACGGAGAGAGAGAGAGAGAGAGAGAGAGAGAGAGAGAGAGAGAGAGAGAGAGAGAGAGAGAGAGAGAGAGAGAGAGAGAGAGAGAGAGAGAGAGAGAGAGAGAGAGAGAGAGATTGCTGGTTTACACACATGATTGAATGAACAGTCAATCTCTGCAGAGGTGATGAGAGAAGATAAAGAGATAAAGAGATGAAGAAGAGGACGCAGAGGAGGGGGAAGAGGAGGAGGAGAAGGAGAAGGAGCCCAACCATCGCGAAGCCAGTCACGGGGAAGCGATCAGCGGGCTCGTGGGGAAAGAATGGTTAGGGTTTGCAAAAATAAATAGCTCGTCTCCTGCAAAAATAGTGAGGTATCGTCTTGCGCGGAGGAGGAAAGAGGCTCGCATACAAAGGGTTTTTATTGCTCCCGGCGCCTCACGTGAGCTAGGGTGAAGAAGGGAAGGGATGAGGCAGTAAAACATTGATACATCTCTGAATGGCTGTCACGAGAGCGCCTCAGAAACGTGGTATTCAAGGGAGGGATTGGAAAGGAGAAGGGAAGTTTGGGAAATGTTTCAGTTTAGTTTGATTTCTTTCGACGAAACTAGAAGAACAATTGACAGAAGATGGAGACACTTACTACGACTATTACTATTACTACTACTACTACTACTACTACTACTACTACTACTACTAAAAGCATTCCTAATATAGCCACGTTCCTTCATCGCAGCAATAAAGGTGAAGTGAATACAACTCGGGAACCTGAACATCACCTAATTAAGCTTCAAGTAAAGGGAAAAAAAAGTAGGTTTATTTCACACGGCAATATCTCGCGAGCCTCGTTAGCTTTACCGAGAACTGCAATTACACACACACACACACACACACACACACACACACACACACACGCACACACTGGTAATTAGCCTCCAAGCACAAGGAGGAGAACGAGAGGAAGATGAAGCCGAGAGAAAGGAGTGAGAAAATGACGAAAAAAAAAAAAATTAAGCAAAGGAGGAGAAGGAGGAGATGGTGCAAGAGGAGGAGGAGGAGGAGGAGGAGGAAGAGGAGGTAGTGGTGTGACCCGAACATGTTTCATTCATGCACTTTTCTGTCCTCTTAATTAGCAGGTGATGAAAGTCTGGTCAGGAATGTCAGAGTTTCAGGTAATGAACACAAATGAGGTGACACTCTGGATATTTCGTGTCACTGGAAGAAGGAAATGGAAGTAAGGTAAAGGAAAGAATAGAAAAGAAAAAAAGGAAATTAAAGAAAGAAGGAAAAGGAAAGATAGACAAAAAATGAGAGGTACATAATGGAATAAAAAGAAGTGGAAGAGAGAAGAAAAGCCAATAATAGGAGAAAGAGAAGAAATTGAAAAAGGAAAAGAAATGAAAAGGAGAGAAAAATTTATAAGACAGCGAAAATAATGAAATGTGAGGAAAAACAAGAAGAAAAAGAAAAGAAATAAATGAGCAGAAAGAAAATGAGAGGAAAGAAATGGTGAAGTAAAAGCAAGGGGATTCTAAACTAAATAGGTCGAAATCCTACGTCTTCAGATGCTGAGTTTTGTAGAAGTTTACAAAATTTTGTGTATCTTATGTTTTCTTAGGAGTTTTAATGCGTTCTTGTTTTGAAGGTGAAAGTTAAGGGTTGTTGATGGCTTTGGGGGATTTGGGGTTACTTTAAGGTCAGAGAGAGAGAGAGAGAGAGAGAGAGTGTGTGTGTGTGTGTGTGTGTGTGTGTGTGTCCGGCTTTCTCATCTCACGTCACACACACACACACACACACACACACACACACACCAGTATCGCCCAGTACCGGTAATTAAGGCAATTAGCAGCGCTCACACTTTTTCCCCAGTCGCTTCATTAGGACGAATCACACGCTTCAAATAGCCTGTCCTGAACCTCTCTCTCTCTCTCTCTCTCTCTCTCTCTCTCTCTCTCTCAACGCCACATTACCTGTTGGCATTTCCACACAGCAAATCGTCCCAACATTCCCTTTCCCTTTATCCTTTTCCCTTTCCTCGTAGTCTGCACTTTACAAGCCACTCTGCTCTGTCCTCTTTACCTACGCGTGTTCTCCTCCTCCTCCTCCCTCCTCCTCCTCTTTTCTACTTTTAACTAACCTCCATTTTCTACTTAGGCTTATCTCGAATATCCTCCCTTGGCTTAACAAGTTTGCTGCTGTTTGTTTTTCTTTTGTCTTTGGTTTGAGTTCCTTTCCTGTTTCCCTGTTGACTTATTTTTATTTCTATTTATTATACATTTTCACAATTTATCTGCCTGTTTTTGTTTGTGTAAAAGTTAACACACACAGAGAGAGAGAGAGAGAGAGAGAGAGAGAGAGAAATACATGATAACACTAATGAGACAGAACTAGTGTCACCATAGTGTTTTCATCAAATACTACAACACCTGAAAAACACACCATTACGGAGATGAACTACGCGCAACATAAACCAAAGCCACATAGCATATAGATTCCAAGCCTCCATCCGTTACTGAAGGGACTGACACCTTTACATGATCTTAGTGGGATTAACTGATGCTAAGAGGTTTCGATCGACTTGAAATGTGTGGAATAGCATCTTCTTGCAGGGTATACTAGTGGTAGAAAGTAATCACTCTAGTTACATTCTGAAGTTGCCGTTCTTTACCTCATACACTTTGTCTGTTAGGTTCAGTTTCTTGTTTGGCTAATGGAAGGTTTAATCTCTAATGCCACGTGGTGATGATGGAAACCTGATGGATCTATCTTCCCTCTCTACTCTTATTCCTCTTTTATCCTTTTATCTTTTCCCTATCCTCTTTTTTGTAACCTATCTTTAAATTATCCTCTTTTCCCCTCTGTTCTTTGTTTCTACTTAGCTTATCCACTCTATTGGTTTGTCTACTCTTCCATCTTTTTCCATTTTTTCCTTTTTCTCTCTCTCCTTTTTCCCTATTCATAACATCCTTTCTTGCTCTTTTTTACATATTTTCTTTATTTTCCTTTTCCTTTCCTCACCCTCGACATATGCTATTTCTTTAACCTTTCCTTTGTCTCTCTCTTCCTGTATCACCTTTTCCTTTCTCAAGTTTTCTCTTATTAAATCAACGTCAACTATAAAATTCCAGCACCTTTTAAGGGGAAACTTAAAAAAAGGAGCCTGAAAAGCCGCAGCTCACGCCAATATTAATATAAGACGAAGCTGCGACATGACATATTTTCCTAATGCTTGTAAAATACTTATAATATTATGGTATTTATTAGTTGAGGTCGCGGCCGCTGGTCCCTGCCACATATATTTTGGCTCAGCGACTTAATACGTGACATAAACCTTTTAGGGACGCAATATGGCAGCGGGCGTCCCTCAGACAGGCATTTTGGGACGTAAGGACGCGAGACACAAGGATTTACGCACACGAAGGAACGCTTATATATTGATAATGATTATGACAACCTGTTGTAACATAATAACAATGATAAGAGCTTAACTATACCGACAGTGATGATAATACTTTTAATATGGCCTAACTCATGTAATAGTAATAACGTCTTAACCAGTAGATTTTGATGACGTAATATAATGTAATCTTACTTAAGCTAATAATGACGATAATGTTGTCTAACCCAGCAGTCCATGTAATAATAATGATGGTAACCTAACCTAACCTAATCTGGCTTAACTTAAAGCAATACAACACAGTGATAGACGTGTAGTTCTAAATATATGTAGGAGCAATCTAGAAACAGTAATAACACTAATAATAACAATGATGATAATAACAATAATGATAATAATAACGATGATAATAATAATAATGATGATAACAATAATGATAATAATAATAACAGTAGTAGTAGTAGTAGTAGTAATAGTAGTAGGAGGAGGAGTAGTAGTAATAGTAATAGTAATAGTAACAACAACAACAACAGCAACAACCACTTCAACCTCACCTGTCAAAACATTCACTTGACAACTCACCTTTTCTTTCCCCTCTGAACCACTGGACTCTTTCTTACCTCTTTCATAACATGTCTTTGGATCATCCTTTTTTTTTTTTACATTGCCTTTCCTTTTATTAAACTTCCACGAAGACCTCAACTTTTCGACCTCGGCTGCCAGACATTTGATTAATCTTCAGTGGCTGCAGGAAATATTGGAAATTCCTTACAGCACATGAGTTTTCCTTCATCATTAAGGTAAGAACTAATTGGACCTGTTAGGAATGAAGCAGAGAGAGAGAGGAGAGAGAGAACGGGAGAGGCAGTGTGGCAGAGTTGGAGGGAATGAAGGAGGGACAGAAGTTAGCGGATAGAGATAATCAGGGAGAGAGAGACGAAGTTAAAATGTGGAAGGTGAAAGGGACGCAGGGAGAGAGGAAAGGGAAAGAGATGCAACCAAGACAAAAGAACTGGGAAGGAAAGAAAATAAGGGAAATAGAAGGTGGAAAAGGATGAGAGGTAAGTGGATATAGGGAGAGAAGCTGGCAAGAGAGAAAGACAGGACATTAAAATGGGGGAGAAAAGGAATGAGAAATGGAATGATAGAGATAAGAAAGAAAACTGGGAAAGAGAGAGAGAGAGAGAGAGAGAGAGAGAGAGAGAGAGAGAGAGAGAGAGAGAGAGAGAGAGAGAGAGATAGAGAGAGAATAGAGACATGAGAGAGTGTATGGGGGAAGGTGACGGAGAAATAGGTGAGCAGGTACGTACACAGAGAGAGGTACAAGACGAGGCCGAAGAAAAAGGTGAGAGGAAAGACAGAATCAGCGTTGTCAGGATTTTCTCTTCAACTGAGGAAGAGAGAAAAAAATAACACTAATCCTTTGTTTGGTGACCTTTGGAACGCCACAATTGACTTAGAAGAGGGAAAAAGCAGATTTCCTCTCTTGAAATTACTGAAATCACATATAGAGTGCTAAAAAGAAAGCGGAACTCGTAAGATACTGAAGATATGCAAAAATGTTATCTTCATTTCTCCCCACTTTAGTTTGACCTTAAGGGATTGTACAGGAAATAAAAAGTACAATCTCTCTCTCTCTCTCTCTCTCTCTCTCTCTCTCTCTCTCTCTCTCTCTCTCCCTCTCAGATATAATTTCTCCTTCACCTCCACAATAGATCTATTGGAGTTACTAATTTGAGACAACTGAGAAGAGAAACTAAAATATTAATATCAGCATTTCAGTTTCAGCACCAAATTACCGTCTTACTTTTTTTCTCCATTAATGTCTACAGCTTTGTATATCATTGATTATTAATTTATTTTAACGGTAACGGTCCTTGTTATTATTACATAGATTCTAAGTACAACAATGAATATTCTTACTTTTATATATTTACCAAGCATTCTTTTATCAATCAAGGGAACGTAATCACAATAATGGTCAAGAGTGAAAGACGGACACACACACACACACACACACACACACACACACACACACACACACACACACACACACACACGAACAGTTATTTGTTATCTTTCTTGCATAAATATTAACGAAAAAATATGAATACAAGGAGACCGCGGACGAGTAAGAGAAGTAAGAGGAGGAGGAAGAAGAGGAGGAGGAGGATACACACACAAAAAGGACTTGGCTACATGAAGGCGAAGTAGTGCTTGTTAGAAGAGGATTCATGTGGAGGAGAAGGAGGAGGAGGAAGAGGAGGAGGGGACGCGTTGGATGACTAACACGAGACAGGAGCACGAGTCAGCAACAGTAGTAGTAGTAGCTGTAGCAGTAGCAGTAGCAGTAGTAGTAGTAGTAGTAGTAGGAGGAGGAGGAGGAAGAGGAATGGAAGGGATAGCATCATACTCCCCTCCCATTTCACAATAAGAAGTCTAACCCTCCTCCTTCTCCTCCTCCTCCTCAGTCGTCACTCAGACAGGCAACACGGAGACAGCAATGCATTCGTACCCACCACCACCTGTTTATAGCTCAGCCCAGACACTCAGCACTACTTACGACAGACGTTTGTTTCAGAGACATGGCTTTCCTTCCTACTCCTCTCTTGGTGTTATTTTTGAAGGGACGGAAGGAAGGGAGAAGGGAAGGGGAAGGGAAGTGTACTGGGAGAGGAGAAGAGGAGAGGAAGGTATGAATGGAGAGGAAAACACTTAAGTAAAGGATATGTGAGGATTATGGAAGGAAGAAGGAAGAGTAAGAAAGGGAAGAGTGAAAGGATGGTTAGAGAGAGAGAGAGAGAGAGAGAGAGAGAGAGAGAGAGAGAGAGAGAGAGAGAGAGAGAGAGAGAGAATCCTTGTTTTTTTAAGTGTGAGTGCTAAAAGCAAGGAAAGAAGAGGTAGAGAGCTAAAAAGAATATTTTTTTTTATATACACATAGTTGATACATACATACACATACATACACGCATATATACATATTGGCATGAATGAACAGTAATAATCAAAGATAGATAGATAACTAAAGCTGGATGGAGTTTGCAGCGTTATTATTTTTATCGTCACTGTCATCATTATAATTGAAACTGTTATCATTTTCTACCTTAAAACTTTTTGACTACGTGCGCCATATATTGCAGTTTTAATTAGAGCCAATGGTAAAACATCATACATTTCCAACGCTTGTTAATCCCTAGAATATTTATACACTGAACATTAATACTATATGGCAATGAATAAGTAAATAGAGAAAGCCATTTTGCCTCTGCTTTCTGTAATGTTCCTAACTGTGAGCAAAAGATTATAACATCATTAATTCATTACTCACATTTCAAATTTTCACTCCGCATCTCCTTTTTTTTTTCAAATCTTTGGTTATGAAAGTCTGTCAGATTTATATGAAGATCATGCGGCAAGTTGTGATCCTGCACTCGCATTCCCACACAGTTTGCTCTTTCATAACAACAATTTTCAGAATTCACTTAGATTATTAATTTCTCATTTTAGTTTTCGTAATAGTGATGCAGAATCCACATTAAGCTTTAGCTAGAATCACCAAAATATACTTGCAAATCAAAGTAATTTCAATAAAAGCTTGTTAAAAGCACACAATCTAGAGATGAGTTTAAATAGATTAAACTTTATCTATCCAGATGGAATAGGCTGAGACATTCAACATGGCGGCCGCTTTAAGGTACATACCTCCCTTCTAGGAACTAACAGGCTTCTGATGAAAGTGTTTTAGGCAGTTTCAAGACAGACACACGCATATGCAAACATGAAGCACAGCACGATTCGTATTTGAGGCGGACTAAGGCGGTGAATCCCATAAACTCCCCAAAACTGTGATCTTATAACGACTAGTCAGGGTTTGGAGGGAAGGTGACTATCATGGGTGATAAACTTGTACAGCTATTATGGTAACATAACGGAAAAACATGTTGTGTCGGACGCTTCAATATCAGAGGCTGGATTAGCGTGACAGGCTGGGACTTGAGTAAAGAGTCATGTTGTTGTTATGGTCTGAGAATGGCTACCCACAATGCAGTAAGGGAGAGGATCTGAACCATAACATGGGCTTAGGTATCTGGTGACAAAGAATACTCCAGCAAACTCAAAATAAGTTAATAAATAGGAAGAAACTCTTACCAACACAGTAACAATGGATCACTGCAGTCCTTCGTAGAGCAGCACACACCCGCACCACTGCAGACGTAAACACAGTCACTTGCTCGCCCTCAGTGTTGCCATCTGTGTTCTGTTGTAGGAAGGAGAGATTACACAGTTTGAGGGAGGGGACGTGCAAAATAATCCTTGCTGTTGTTGTTATTTCTGTTATTATTTTCATTATCATTCTATATACTACTACTACTACTACTACTACTACTACTACTACTACTACTACTACTACTACTACTACTACTACTACTACTACTACTATGGGATTGAAGGTCCTGCATGGAGGGGATATTTTTATTCATGATAGCTTGAGATGAGTTCCTCGAGACGTAATAGACTATAACATCGTAGACATTTTTAAACCTCGTCTTGACAAATATCTGAGGTTAACATTCTTTCCTATAGAATTTCCTTTGCTTATTTTCCATTTCTAACCAAATAATACATTTACTGCCGACGTATCTCCCTATATAGTTTATGCCGGAGGGAATGGAAGATGGGGAGAGCCTTCTACATTGCTATCTTTTACTTCCACTATCATCTTACTAGGTTTTCTTGTGAGGACTGTAATATCTGTTGTGGTCTATTTTATCTACGTAACTCTATAACTCTATGTAACCTTTCTTCTTTCTTTCATGAGCACGAGACTTCTTCAATCACTTAGACGCACAAGAAGCGCATCGTACATATCAGACTCATTCTTGAGAACTTCGTCTGCGTCGCTTCAGGATTCGTTAGCGAGGATCGAGGCCATCCCCCAATCAGGTGAACTTTGGAGACGAGCTTCATGCAAAACAATACGAGAAAAGAGAAAAAGAAATCTATTCTCTCTCTAAATAAAGAAAAAAAGAGAAAGGAAAAGAAAAATGTTCCGGGTTGTATATATAAAATTGTATCAAGTTACCTTCATATCTGTCTGTTTAGGTGGATATATATATTTTTTTCTATTGTATCTTATTCTATGTTTCTTGTTGTTGCTCTCTTTCTTTCAACCTAGACATTTCCGACAGCTTTACATATACTCTCTCTCTCTCTCTCTCTCTCTCTGCTTCATTAACAGACGGTTTCTGTATCGCGAGTATCATTTATATTTCACAAGCAACCTTTTAGTGCAGCGGAGACTGAGTTATTGATCACTGGCCCGCCCTCTCCCTCCCTCCTCTGTACCTCCACCCACTTCCCAGCTCCCCTACCCCTGTCCTCCTTTCGCTCTGTCGAGTGAGGTGACTTCCCCTATCATTCCGAATTCCAATCTGCCATGATCCCCTCCGAAGCGTCCCCAACTGAGAAACATGTTAAATATCTTCCATTGAGGGGATTAACATTAATTAAGTAAACATTCCGCACTCGCACCCTCATTGTTGCCCTCGTCCTCGCTCTCGTTGCAGTCATCCTCGTCCTCTCCTCTCTACAAACCACTACAGGCTTAAAGGAAAGAGGGTATGAAGTTTCCTGGAATGTGTGTCGAGTTGTGTGCTTTATATATTTCTTTTATGATTTTGAAAGAGGTTTGTGTTTTCAAGAGCACGTGGTTGGGTTTGTTATAGCGGGATAGGTGTAGTAGAGAAATGCTTAAAGCTCCTGTTAGTGGGCACTTTAAAGGCATTTCTCCTGATGCTTTTGTTTTGTTTTACTTTTTTCTTTTTTTATGTGTATCCTTTCACTCTCTTTTATCTGGCAGTCAGACGATGCCAGGAAATGTTACCTTTTTGCGTGTTTTTTCTTCCCTCTCTCAGTATTTTTTGTTGACTTTCTTTTACTTTTCTGTTTTGTTTTTGCATTTTTTCGAGGGATGTTATCTGTTTATTCAAGGGGTGGGAACACACACACACACACACACACACACACACACACACACACACACACACACACACACACACACACACACACACACACACACACACACACACACACACACACACACACACACACACACACACACACGCCTTCACTTTTATCGAGAAAACTATGCTGTATAAAAATACCACTGCAATTTTTTTCATTTTATGTGTACATATTTCACTGCAGTTTCATTAGTCTTAGATCACAAGATTTGGCTCCAACAAGGGATCCGGTATAGAGAGTTCACCTGGGGGGCAAACACCTGTCGACCTACCTGAAAAGAGTCCTCGGGAGCGTGTTTACCTGTGGGAGGGGACACGCTGCTACCTGGAAGAGACCCAGGAAACCGTAATGAATATGGTAAAAGGAAAGAAAAACTCGATACAGATAGGAGATGCACAAACATAGGAGACTGGGAGGGGGAAGTGGGAGGAAAAATATTCGTACACACGCACACACGCACACACGATATAACAAAGGGCACTGTGTGTTCAAAGGTTCTTCCTGTGTACGTTTAATATTAACTGTGTAAGTTGTGTATTTTCTGCCATATTTATTGTATATTTTTGTGAATGTGTGTGTGTGTGTGTGTGTGTGTGTGTGTGTGTGTGTGTGTGTGTGTGTGTGTGTGTGTGTGTGTGTGTGTGTGTGTGTGTATTCATTAGTTTGAGTGTACATGTAGTACCTGGTTGTATTTTTACTCGTGTTTGTTTCAGTGTGTGAGCGTGTACAACTCAGCCTTGATGTATGCCCTGGTATTAATTCATATATTGATGTTTGTAATACCGAAAACGAAAACAAATAAAACACTGCAGCAGCAACACGGGAGAATCACTAACAAATAATCAAATTCTGATTTTTCCCCACTGGCCAATTGATAGAAAAAATAAATAAATAAAACAATCAATTCGACCATAAACATTTGATTTTTTTTCCTCCCCTTTTAATGAGTGATATTACGGCCATATAGTTTGACAGTTATGAAAAACCATTTAATTCATAATGTATGGTTTCCATTCTACACTGGGCGCGGAATTCACTTTGCATCACCTACCTTGTTATTCTCCCCCTTTTAGCTCCCCCTGTTACTTTCAGTGAGGAAGGGGGAGTGAGAGTGAGAGGGCGAGGGAGTGAGGCACCTGCATTAGTGGCATGAGTGAGGGAGGAAGGGAGTGGAGAATGGTAGAAAGGGGAATAGGAAACAGGGAGAGGAGAGTACCGTGGTGGATGCACTGTGTGGGAGAGGCATAGAAGTGGAGAGAGCAGAGGCTGGAAAAAAAAAAAAACAGAAGTGAGCAGATAAATGGAGGTACAATGATGGGAAAATGCAAAGTTAGAATATAAACGGTAGGAAGACAACCAGGGAATGGAGGAAGGAAGGAGAGGCTCGATATGACAATAGTTATAATCTTAAAAGATGAAAAATGAAACGGAATTATGGAAACAGAACAAAAGAAATGAAACGATAGAAAAAAAAAGAGAAAGAAGATGAGGGATTAGCATGAAATTATGGGTAAAAATGAGGAAACACAACGAAAAATTACACTGAATTATTGAAACAGAAAATAATAAAAATAAGAACATAATTAAGTTGCGCGACCAAGAAACGAAGAACAAGAACGAGACAGTACAATAAAGGTAAAAATAATAAACCACCACTGATACAGAGAGCAGTGGAAGTGAACAGAATGGATTTACAGTGAGGTCAAGAACTAAAGACAAGCGAGGACGAGACGCAAGCCAGGTCCTCTATTCGTCCCACCGGCCTGCTTTGCCTCCACGCCACGTTGGTCAGCTGTCAGGCGTCACATACGGACCTTTGGGAAGCCTTGACGTCATTGCCTGGTTAAGTGGTGGCGGCGTAAAGGGATATGTATAGTTGCAAACTAGCGAAGGGTAGGAAATGCAATGAAAATGAGAGTTCTGGGGATGAAAAGAGAGACGATATGGAGGATGGTGGAGAAAGCATAAAATCAGGATGGGAAAAGAATTAAGAGAGGAAAGTGAGAGGATAGATTTAAACAGAGAATGGGATGAAATGACAGGAAGGAGGAAGATGAGCAAAGATGATCCTTGGAAAATATAATTTTTTTTACAATGATAAATGAAAGTGGATGTTAGGAGTGATAAAAATGGAAGGACAATGACACAAAAAGGAGACAAGAAGAAAATGAAGATAGAGAGGAAAAGCAAAATAAAGAAAAGGAAAAATTATGAAAAGGCAGGAGCGTAATGTAGGAAGTAAGAAAAGAAGGAAAGCAGGGGAAAAAGAAGGAGAAGGGAGGAAGGGGGATAGAAAACAATGACTAAAAGAAAAGGAGGCAAGGAAAAAGATAGAAACAAGAGAGAGAGAGAGAGAGAGAGAGAGAGAGAGAGAGAGAGAGAGAGAAAGAGAGAGAGAGAGAAAGCACAGGGGTAACTCAGATAATCAGCGTCACCAGTCGGAGGGAAACCACACCGCCAATAACTCAACCTTGCAAATATAACCGTAATAAAAACGCCGTTCTCCTCGACAGTCAGCCATTGCAGTGGAGCATCGCCACGCGCCCCGCCTCATAGATAGCCTGGGTTTGCATAAATCTTGGAGGAATCACCCCGGAAAGCATACAATGAATATGGATTAATTGACCGAAAAAATAAATGGAACGTACCGATTTATGAACATTTCCCAAAAACTCTCGTACATTTCTGGGTATTTGTTGTATATTGGCACATTCGAATTGGGCTGACTTTTATCGATCAGGTAGGAAATGGGTAAGTTATCATATTCTTTATCGTTATTGTCAGGTTTTCTTTATGCGTACCAAGCGTTGCAGAGGTTCAGCCTGAGTGGAATCTAATGTTATAATTCAGTGATGATATATTATAATAAGATATAATGATTTAACGGCAAAATAAATTTCGTACCGTCCTGAGTGTGGGGGCAGCTCGCGCACACGCACACACACACACACACACACACACACACACACACACACACACACACACACACACACACACACACACACACACACACACACACACGGTAATAAAGACATGGTAACACAAAGCAATTTTACATTAAAGTCAAATCTTTACATAATATTCTCTTCTCATCATCATTCAGTCTCTTCATCCATCACTCTTCGCGATCAAGTTTCCTTCTTACACGTACTACTAAACTGCGATTTCCTCGGCTTTTATTTGTTTTCTTTTCTCTTCCTGGCATTTCTTCTCCTTTTGGTCTTTCCTCTAGCTAAAAGAAGTCGCAATATACTTGTGTCCATATGAAATTAAAATTGAGAATATATTTGTGCTTTGCCAATAATTCCGAGCCTCTCCGTATGTTTGCCCTTGTCACTTTATAGCTTCCCATTCCTCTCTGTCAACAAAATATCGCTGAATAAAATCGAAATATATATATGTGGACAGGAAATAGCGGAGTTAATAGACAGATTGACTGATCATCCTATTATTGAGAGTCACGTAATTTCTTTTTATCGTTAAATATAATTTATATATATATATATATATATATATATATATATATATATATATATATATATATATATATATATATATATATATATATATATATATATATATATATATATATATATATCGGTAGGTAGAAAATCGCGAAATGAACAAGAGACAAAGTGGTGGTATTTAATTTTACAGGTGTTTTTATTTAGCGAAGCGCTACATTGTCTTACATACATTCCGGGAGAGACAGCGAATAAGAAACAGAACGAAAGAGATTATCTTATTTTTATACTAACCAAAAGCACAACAATTCCTGACGTGAAACGGAAGAGGAGAGTCAGGGCATAACTACCAACAGCACCAGCCAATCAACGCTCGTTCAGTCCTTCCACCACTCATCTGGACACTTATGCTCCTTTCACAAAGGCGAGAATATGCTAAAGTCTGTAAGATTTTGTTTCTTACTTGTCTTTCGGTGCTACATTGTTATGGCCCCATGAAAGTGTATGTGTCCAGACTGCGCCAAGCTGGGTAAGGTGTGAGGTCAGTGATAACGAGGAGCTGAATGGAGTGGAGACGTGAGGCATGCAGTGAGTGAAGGTGAGGCTAAGTTTTCACATTTTTTTTTATTTTCAAGTAGCGATGCCATTTGTCGTTTATTTGATACTTCATAGCTTCCGAGTACATCTTACGAACTTGTAGAGAGCCTATATGATTTCATGTTTGTTTTAGGAGTAACCGGCAGTGGCAATGGGCGGTAAGGTGCTTTAATTTTGTTTTGCAGGTTTTGCTCATCAATTCGTTTTGATGCGAATCTTAACTTCGGTGTAGTTTCTTGGTCATATGAATGGTGTATTTTTATTATAGGTTGGTTTCAATGTTTTACTTCTTGTTAAGACAATGCGCTGGTTAAGATTTGTAGAGGAGCAGGAGGCTTTGCAAGGAGTCCTACTTGATCCTGCCGTGTTGTGATAAGTAATTTAGGAAGCAATGGTAGGCGCAATGTCATTACAGAAATACATCGATAAGCAGAGAGGTCTTTGTCTTAGGATATGAGAAGAATGCGTGAATGACGGCATGATCCATCTTTTCCGGCGTCCGGACATCACTTCTCGAACAATTAGCCGCGTCGCAGCTAGGGAGGGTTTAGATACCTATTAGCACAAGAATATTTAATTGTCTCCGATATCCTGAGGCAAAGGGGTTTCTTAGCAAATTTGGAAACCGATGTGCAGAACAAAAATACGACATGAATTGCTGCACAAGTGTATTTAAAATTAAAAACATAACCCTTAATGTTATTATTCATACATACTGATGTATGATAAAGCTTTCTTTATTAGATTATATGATAAAACTAAAAATAGATAATGATTTTTTTTAAGGAAGTATGACCAGTAAAAATAAAAAGGGTGTTGATTTCGGTTTATGTATTTTATCTAGGAGTGTTGAAAAATAATGAACATCACTATCACGTCCAATATGTGAAGGTAATCAGTAAAAAAAAAAAAAAAAAAACACCGCTGGCGGACGCACGATGTATTAGAGTAAGCGCCGTTAGGAAGACTGTCTGGTAAGGAGTGTGAACAGTAGCCTCTCATATCTACTGGAAGCTATTTGCAAACCAAAATGCCAAATTTTACGAGTGCCGTGGCAGACTGCACGTCAGATTCAAGAAAAACGATGAGCAAGACAGACTAAGTAATTCAAGAGGTTTGCGAGATTTCCGAGCGCAAAAAACGGAACCCAAAAGAAGGAAGATATGGGCGGAGAGGAAGCAGCTGCCTCAAGATCCCTTGGTTATTTCAGTCATGCCTGTGTTGGCGATGGCCTTCTAGACAATACAAATCAGATCAGCTTTACTGTACCCAGAATATGGTATAGCTCTTTCAGGAATCACGCCGCCGCCTCAGCGCTCTTAAGGCCAGTATTCTTAATCGCTTAGCTCTCTCACCATCACTACTGTACTTACTAAAGGCTTTAGTTGAAGATGTTTATGTTTTTAAAGGTATTTTTATTGTTCCGGTGATGGGCTGGCAAGATTTCTAGATTGTTATTATGAGAAACTGTCATGAAAATAGGCTAGTCGTCTTTGTGGCCTTCGAAAACTGTCGTGGTGAGAGAGAAGGCGCTTCTAAATACGGACGTAAATCAGGCAAATGAAATGGGTCTGAGATATTAAGTCGTGAATATAAATTTATCGATGTTCTTGAGTTATACAAGGAAAACAAGAGTATTTATGAGTATGTTTAAAGGGTAACTGCTGAGTGATCACGTGATGCGCTAACGAGAGGCTGATCATGTGACTTCCGCCAGTCGGCTCACTCTAGCGGCCTAACCCCTCCCAATCCTGGCGCCTCACTCTCATCCCCACCCCACTCCAGCCACCCCATCCCACTCCACGCTCACCGCCTCATCCTCATCCCCACAACACACCCGGCACTGCACCCCTACTCCTACCAAACCCCAGCCGGCTCATCCCCCCACATCCCGACACCCATCGCCCAACTCCCACACATAACCCACGCCCGCCGCTCAACTAACCACTCTTCTCATTGTCAGGCTGGCGTGGCGTGGTGTCCTGAGTGGTCCTGCGTCTTGTCCGTTTAAGGAATGGAAATAGAAGGGCGCTCAGAGATGCCTTTCCCTCCTGTAGGATCAAGGTAGGATTATTCTACTTTGTTTTCCTTCTTCTATTATCTGTTTTAGCTTCATTACTATGCAAGGTGACCAGAAAACCTAGATTCAAGAGAGAAAATGTATCTTTCTAATGATTTTGATTCAGTGATATCTGCTCATAAGACCACTCTTCGTATCCATTCAATAGTACTAAACCAATTTGCTCTTCTGACAAAAGTATTTTAATCTACAAGCAAAAAGTCAATTATTTGTTTATACATTTTGGATCATCTTCTAGTTTCCTCCTTAATCAGATTTTAGTCAATCATATATTTTCTAGATAATTTTTTTATTTTATTTTTTCTAATTCTATAAGATATATTACTTTTGCTCATTAGTTTTCTTAATTGGGTAAGGCATCTTATTTTTCTACATCACTTTCCATTGCATTCTTTTCCATATACGTTTTTTAGTGTTATTTCTTTTGCAATTTATTTCTCCATATAACGTTTGTGTGTACATTTATTATATTTTTTGCGTATATAATTTTGTGCGATAGATTAGTATTTTCTAAGATGCTTCCATATTTTTACCATTAAGCTCTATTTCTGATTCTAAAACTTCAGCAGCTTTAGACTTCCTTTTTCGTGTACCTTAGCGGGAGAAGTTCTTTATCTACTTTTCCTTTTAAAGCCTTTGGACCTTTCCATCAAAAAAGTTTTAATTACCATTTCAAATGATATCCACTGTTCCGGAATTCCTGTGATGCTTTATTGCTTTGGTTTTCTTCTCGGTGGCACCAGAGAGAGAGAGAGAGAGAGAGAGAGAGAGAGAGAGAGAGAGAGAGAGAGAGAGAGAGAGAGAGCATACATCTCAAACCTTTAATCTTCATCACAAACTCTCGAAAAGCAGAACAGGAAAATATCAAGTTTAGAAAAATTCAAGAAAACTGAATTCCGAAAGTAAAAATGAAGGAAAGTTAGAAATGAGGGAAAGTTTCTGGAAATTTGAAGAGAGACGAGAAGTGTTTTCCTTTTCCTTCTTCCTGTGATGAGTGAAAAAAGTTGAATAAATCTGAAAAAAAATACGCAGAACCGTAATCACTTTCCATAACTCGAGGGTAACTGTGTCCAGATGCAAATATATTTTTTCCTTCAGTCTCTCTATTTTTACTTGTCTTTCTCACATTTACTTTTTCTCTGAAAGTCATAAACGCAAGATCAAAGACAAAATTTTTACATTCTCTTCCGGAAAACAAATACTCTTTTCTTTTTCTACCGGATAAAAAATCATGCTCCGTTATTTTTTTGGGATGGACTAAAAAACTTCCCTCCTCAACATCAAAAAGCAAAAGGAACACGACTTAACAAGAAAGATAAAAATAATGTTATGCAAATTGCTCCTCCTGTTCCCATTTGCATACGACTGTCTTTTCAAATTACTTGGTAGCAAAGTTTCTGCTATAAATAACTGGGCTTTCATTGCTAGGGGGCGAGGGGGCAATCAGGGGCCGAGGTGAGGGTTAGGGGGTGAAGGGGTGAAGGGAGGGTCAAGGGCGAGCTGGATGATGCTGGAGGCTAGGCAGGAGAGGACAGGGAGAAGAGACGAGTGAGTTAACATGTGATGAAATGCTGAGACAGGAAAGGAAGGAAGGAGAAACGAGGGAAAGTAGTTGTTTGGGTTTAGGAGTGTTGATTCATCTCAAAATCTTGTAGTCACAGACTTGCTCTACGCTTCGACTTTTCTCATTTTATTATTATAATCGGGTAATTGAATGACTTTTCCATTATTCTTGTGCCCCGGATTAGCCTTTTTGAAGCACACCTGCCAACGTAATAGATTGTTAAGTAAATATATAAGTAAAAAAAAAAAAAGAATAAACAAGGCATACACAAATTAATATAAATACCTGCTTGAATATACGTATTTGTAGATAAACACAGAACTTTAGTTGATGTATATATTGAGCGTAAATTTTCTTTTTTGTTCCTCGTCTTACCCTCGCCAATAATTCTTTAGCCTTACATTACAAGAATTACACGCCTCTTCTTAAATTACTCTCCTCCATTCCTTCTTTCCTTCCTCTTATTCATGCATTCATTCCACCCTCCTCTCTCTCTCTCTCTCTCTCTCTCTCTCTCTCTCTCTCTCTCTCTCAGTGCATTCATCTCTGTTCGTGGCGGCAATTCCCTGTCTTTCTCTCCCGTCTTCCTCTCTCCCTCTCCTTTTCTGGCTCTCCCTTCTTCCCTATTCATTCTATTGCTTCCCTCCCCATTTCTCATCACCCTTCTGATTGGTATATTCAGTCTTTTTTCCTCCCCTTTTTTCATCTTTTCCTTCCTTCCTTCCTTCCTTCCTTCCTTCCTTCTCGTTATGTCATTAAGTTATTTCAAAATTTTCTATTGAGGTTTATAATTGAACGAATTCGAGCTTTCAGGAACACCGAATCGTACTTCCTATTCAGAGAGAGAGAGAGAGAGAGAGAGAGAGAGAGAGAGAGAGAGAGAGAGAGTCAGTGTGTTGTAATCTCATACAACAATCCACATCAGTTATCAGTCAACAAAAATTACACTTGTCAGTCATTCTTTTTTTTTCAATGACAATATTATAAATGCAATTCCCCGCCTCGCCGTGATAGCTTTGCACGTGGAGGTTTCCCCAACGTTTTGTGAGCCGGAGTGTGAAGCGGTGACGTTGGTTGAGATTAATTGCACTCATAAAACACGACCAGGAAATTTACCGGGAGAAAAGTAAGAGGCGAAAAAAATATTAGTAGGAAGCTGAAGGCATCGATCAATTAAGCTTTCGGGTGGTTGTCAACTTGTGAGTGCCGAGGCGTCATTTAATTTGCTAAAGATGCGTCAGCTTTGAAAAATTGTTAATGATCACAAGATTTATGCGCGTTGCTGAAGGTGCGGCGAGAGGTGCGAGGAAGCAAAGGAGGAAATATTTACTTTAGAATATTGTAAGGAGCAAATATCAGTTCACCTTGTTTTCGTGAAATTATATAGATTCACATTAGTAAAAGTAGTAAGTGTCAGTTATTTAAATGCTCTAAGAATGACTGCCATAAAATTAACTTGGAATGAATAGTGACTTCAAAATATTGTAGGTAGAAAAACTTACAAATAACAAAAAAAAAAAAAAAAAAAAACAGGAATTACTTAAAAAGATGAAAAACACGGAGTAAAATTTAACTTCAAAATATTAGAAGACGAAACACTTAAGAAACACCGAAAATTACTATTAAGAAAATTTAGCCAGTCAATTATTTAAAGAAAAAAAGTGAATCCTTAACCCTCTTCAATACTGAGACTCATTTTTACCATGATTTTCGGGTATGATTAGATTATTTTATATACTTTAGAAAGGATCTATGGAGGTCAAAAGATTAATGGGCAATGTCTTTACTATTTTAATCCCCACATAAGTTTCTGAAGCATTATAAAATCGCTAAATAGTAACCAGAATGAATATGAAAATGCCTCCTGGTATTGAAGTGGTTAAACTATTATAAGGAACCTATACAGAGAAGAGAAAGCAGGTAAAAGCGCTTAAGTGCATCGTTTTCATTCAGGTCTTTGTTTACCCCTTTTAACCTGTTGTGGTGGTGAAGTCAGCATCGCAGGAAGGAAGGAAGGAAGGAAGGAAGCAAGGAAGGGTGTGCACAGGTAGAAAATAGGCAGAAGGGCAGCGTGGAAGGTGTTTTTTCTTTCTTTGTAAGCAAGCGTGTGAGTTGGAGGAAGACAAGGGAAAGTTGTAATGACTCTCTCTCTCTCTCTCTCTCTCTCTCTCTCTCTCTCTCTCTCTCTCTCTCTAAAACTCATTATTACAAATATTTACTACTATAATGAAATCTCTGTTAATTGATGTTACTGTGTTTATTAATTCATTACGGGACAAGCCAGAGAGAGAGAGAGAGAGAGAGAGAGAGAGAGAGAGAGAGAGAGAGAGAGAGAGAGAGAGAGAGAGAGGACTAAACTAAAATACAAAGTAAAAAATACATATGAATCTCTCTCTCTCTCTCTCTCTCTCTCTCTCTCTCTCTCTCTCTCTCTCTCTCTCTCTCTCTCTCTCTCTCTCTCTCTCTCTCTCTCTCTCTCTCTCTCTCTCTCTCTCTCTCTCTCTCGTCGTAATGCGTAGTGTTGGTGTGTAATGACCATGCCATCAGCTAGGTCATGAGGTCTCGCCCCTAGACTGCCCGTGATAATGAGGGTGATTGGAGGTCTGGGAAGGGCTGGGGGAGGTGTCTGTGGCTTGGGGCGATAGGCAGGGATGGGGGAGGTGGCGCTGGGGATAGGTGATGGGGATGTGGAGGGTCTTGTGGGCACTGCAAATGTTCAGTGTTGACTCAGGTTTTCTGCTTTTTCAAATATTTTTTTCTTCTTCGTTTTTTTTTTTTATCTCCTTTGAGTCTATTTTGAGTATGGTTATTTTCTGTTTCTACTTCCTTGTTTTTCTTTCTCGTTTTCTGTCTGTCTTTGTCTCTCTCTCTCTCTCTCTCTCTCTCTCTCTCTCTCTCTCTGTGTGTGTGTGTGTGTGTGTGTGTGTGTGTGTGTGTGTGTGTGTGTGTGTGTGTGTGTGTGTGTGTGTGTGTGTGTGTGTGTGTGTGTGTGTGTGTGTTCTTTGTTTGTTCGCTTGATGTCTGATTTGTTTCTGTGCTATCTATTATCAGAATTTTCACATTTAGATGATGTATTACTCTCTTTTCTTCCATGATTATTCTGATTGGATTTACCAACCATCAGAACTGCTTGGAACTTTACCCTTAAGTTTGTTCAGAAACCATATCGCTCACTCTCCTACAGCTATAATATCTTAATTTTGTGCAAGGTTATAAAATGTCTTCTTTCTACACTCATAACACTTCTTCATTGTTTAATACTCCCGTTCTTTTCTTACCTTATTTCATGCTGGCACCTCTTACTACTCTTCCTTTCTATCTCACTCCTCCACGCTCTCCTCTTGCACTTCCATTCATCTCCTCCACCTCTTCTCCTTATGGCAAGCAGCATATACCTCCCCGCACCCTTTCACACCTTAGCTTCCCTTGCTCTACCCACGAAAGCTCTCCTATGCTGCACCGATATATCACCCACATGATCACCCTAATTCCTTGCGCTACATTTGCAGTAAAATATTTTCCACAGGGCTTAAGAGTTCCCCCATTAAACACGACGGCATTATCTGGTAGAAGGGAAAGGCGCGTGGGTGTTGATCTCTGTTCGTGGCTTTTAGACGGCAAATGTAGTCTGTTTGTGGTACTTTGGATTCTAGGATTTTGCATACTTGCTCTACTTAAAGGGAAGATTGCGAGAAATGAGTGTTTTTTTTTTTTCCATTAAAGTTGATGGATTCTTTGTAGTGTAGTGTGTGTGTGTGTGTGTGTGTGTGTGTGTGTGTGTGTGTGTGTGTGTGTGTGGGTTGTAAGAGAGATTATGCTTAGATTGTGCTTTGAATCGTGTGGCTTTGAAATGATCTTGTGTATTTTTTATAAGTGGTTCCTGAAAGTCAACCTAACTCTAAGCCCAAATACACTGACTAAATAATTTCACAATTTTATATACAAAGATAAAAATGCATGAAGTAAAAGGTTTGCCACTTAGTTATTCCTTTAGTTGTCGATAGTGTCATGAAATTTCAATATAAACTTGGGCGTTACACTTTTGTCTAGCGAATCGAACGCCACGACAGAAAAATGTTCATGCTAACGTATTGTGCTCTGTCACTGTGATATGCAGCACTTCAACACTAAAAGCGAGTTATTAAATCGTTATAAGCATCTACAAGAAAAAAGGATGAAAAGTAATAGATTTTACAGTTTCCAACCAGTACAATATTTGGATGCTGTAGAAGTTAGGAGAAAATATCCGAATGGTTGAAGATTAAGGAAATTCAAATAACAACGAAAAGATTAATTAATATAATTCAACCAAACCAAATCTAACGTAACTTACCGTGTCAAGGAAGTAGTTGCTAATATCAACGAAGAGGTATTACATGAAGAAGAAATGTGAAGGATAGATAATAAACACGAAGATTATGTTTCAATATCGGTCGTACATCTTGTGGGTCAAAAATGGAACAGGATAAAGAAAATACATGAAGTACAATATGTTCAGATAACTCAGTAACAGTGACAGCTAACAAGGAGGTACACGAGCTTATTATAAGACCAACTTACTACAAACAGGGAGGAGTGTGGGAGGGTGTAATGTGTATAAATTGTGATGAATTTATGAGCTATGACAAGGAGCAGGGTTGTTACATGTAATTAATTTCTCTCCCTGTCTTTTCTATCTATAAATTCAATTCTCTCTCTCTCTCTCTCTCTCTCTCTCTCTCTCTCTCTCTCTCTCTCTCTCTCTCTCTCTCTTTCCGTCTGCTGCTGTAAAAAAAAGAAAAAAAAACTTGTGGGACTATGACAAGATAAAGTAAAGAAAAAAAATCCAACTTTTTCTCTCGTCCTTCAGAAGTGACCATCATTGGCGAGTGTCGTGGAGTGGTGTTAAGAAGCGAGCAAGAGGCGACTTAGGACTCTAGAGGGCCGTCAGAGTAGTAAGTACAAGCTACCTGTGATACTTGTCACAGTCTTGAGGGGTTCTCTTGTCCTCTATATCCCCTCCCACACCCTCCAATATTTCGTTTTCTAATTTCATTTTGTACCATTTTACATGTGTTCTTTGATATGTTGATTAGTTGCAAGTTTTTCGGTATCTTTCTACGTGTTTCTTTCGTACAATCCGTGTTTCAGGTATTTTTTGATGGTGTTTTTTATTCTTATTATTGATTTACAATTTGTCATAATGTGTGATGTATTAATGAAAGTTATTCGCAATTTTCTGTTTTTCTTCGCAAGAGCTCATAATAATTTGCAAGGTCTGAGGTATGAGAGATACTGTTTATGGCGAAATTATTGTTTTCACTATTAGTTTTTAGGAATGAGTCATATTTAGGGCAAAATTATCGTCTAGTTTCCCAGTGTGTGTGAAGGGAAGGTTTTTTTTTTTTTCCAGCCATGGAATTATATTTTTTACTGAATTTCATAGCGGTGTCGAGTGTAGCTAGCTGGAAAATTACTTTGGTGTTTAAATTTTCACTAAAGGAGGAAGTGTTTTTGTTAGTGGAAAAAAAAGTTTTCCATATTCAGCAGTTCGTAGGAAAGAAATGTGCTGTTAATGGCTAAATAATGTCATTTGTATTATTTCCATCATTACTTCGTAGGAAAAACAGGTAAACAAAATGCACTTACAACACCTGCTCGTTAATCCACGACAAAGAGAGCAAGGTAGAAGCAAAACCCACATTGCACTTTTTTTCTATAGGTCTGATGAAAAGAAAATGAAGCAGGTGAACAGACGAGCAAGATCTCTGACACATATTCTTTAATGGGTGACATTTAAAAAAAAAAAAGTAGGGAGGCAAAGAAAACGAACTTCCGCATGGCTTCCCAACACCTGAAGGGTTCGCGGACGTGTAGTGAATCCCTGTCGTCTTCTCCTTCAAACTTTACTTTCCTCTTCACCCAATAGCGGCGGATAATACGTAGGAAAATGTGGACCGGAGAAGCGGCTCTGGCTCTCGTCAATACTTGGCTTAGAGGCTTCCAGACTAAATAAAACAGAGTCTGATACAGGGAGCCTCTGATAGACTGCAGGATTTGCGCTGTCCATCAACATTGTGAAGTGGCTGATAGAGGAGGTTCTTAAGAGGGTGGGAAGGAGAGGAAGAGAGAGATAGAGGGAGGGTAGGAGAGAGGAAACTGATGAAGGGAAGAGGTAAAGGAAGGGATAAAAGGAGAAAAGGAGGGAGAGAATGGAGTGTAAGTAGGAGAATACTGGTGAGGAAGGTGTGAGTGAAGGGGATGGAAGGGATAATGATGGTGCATGAAGAAAATGCTGATGATGGGGACTTAAAGGAGAAGAGCTGAGGAGGGCCAGAGATTGTGAGAGCATAGTGAGAGTAAATGAGTGAGGGAGAGAGGGAGAGAGGAGGAGCAAACAACGCTACTGAGAGATTGAGAGGGAGTTGCGGTGAGTGAGTGATGAGGGTCGTTGATGATGAT
>NC_059284.1:6447749-6462749 GCF_017591435.1 Portunus trituberculatus
CCAACTCTTCTTCCCTGCCTTCCTTTTCCTCCAACTTACTTCCCACGGCTTTCAATCTCCTCACTTTCCTTCCAACTCTCTCGTTTCTTTTCCTCTCCCCATATCTCCCACCACTCATCCACCTGGCCCTCCACCCCCCGTCTCTCTCTCTCTCTCTCTCTCTCTCTCTCTCTCTCTCTCTCTCTCTCTCTCTCTCTCTCTCTCACCTGTTGTTTTAATTATAACCTGTCCGCAGGGTAATAATATTCAGACAAGTGGACTTAATGTGTCTTGGAGATGATGTGGCAGTGGTGGTGGTGGTGGTGGTTTTGATTGTCAAGCTAGAGTAAAGAATAATCAGATAAAAAAAATAACTTCAGTTTAATTAATTACTCTTTACGGTTGATAAGCTTGAGTATTTTGTTTTTTACTTAAATTAACAACGCTTTTTTTTATCTCTCACTCAGTTTGTCATGTTGTCTACCATTGTCTCCCTTGTTGTTTCCTCCTTATCTATTTATTCCTTAGTTAATCATTCCTTCTACTCTGTAACGAAGACTGGGCTTTTTGTAATTCACTGCAATGTTTTTCTTCTTCTCAAGCAAAGTTATAACTCTTTTTCTTCGTCTTTCGCATCTGTTTTTCCTTGTCTCACTTCCTTCTTACTTGTTCCATTGTCCGGCTTTGCTTCCACTGAACACTTCTGCTATATACGAGCATCATTATTATTCCATTTACCTGCCTTGGTGTGCCTCTTTCTCGCCTATGTGTGTCTAAATCCCTCGGAAATGTGCAGTGTAGTGGCTGTGTTTCATGGTTTGCAAGAGAAAGAGATGGGGAGAGAAATAGAGAGAGAGAGAGAGAGAGAGAGAGAGAGAGAGAGAGAGAGAGAGAGAGAGAGAGAGAGAGAGAGAGAGAGAGGAAATACAAATCCCATGGGTCATGTATTTTCCACGACTCAATGATACTTAAACAAGGAGAGAAACGCTTCATGGCGCAGAGGAGAGCGGGAAACAGTTTAAATGCCTCATGGTGGAGGCGATACATTGGAAGGCTTTTGATGAATTGGTAGGATTTACCGGGCTGGGAGAAAATAAAGTTTGAAAAAATAGTGGTGCGCTGTGGTGTGTTTATTTCATTGCCTTGCTGGGACTGGCGACTTTATGTGCCTTCCCTTATTTGAGTAACTGGTTGGATGTTGCAGTAATGATATAGCAGCAATATGAACAGCGATATCAACAAAAATAACAACGATAACACATAGGAAAGAGTAATAGAAATAATGGTAACAATAACACAATTAGTACTGAGGGTAATCATGGAAGCAGTAAAAACGAAAACCAAAAAAAAAAAGCAGTAAAAAATCGTAAGTGTAACAGCAAATTTAATAAAAAAAAATCTTACTCACATAAAAAAAAAATCGCATCGGTTTAACTCCCTCAAAAGTGATTGGCGAGAAGAAACGAGTTCGTCAAATTTCCATTCAAGTTGCCTGCCGCCTTTCGTTCCTCCATCTTGGCGATTATTTCTGAAGCAATTTCACGGCCCTCCAGCCCCTCCTTTCAATAAGCCCCAAGAACGCCTTTGTGGCTGAAGTAATTAAATATTTCTCCCTTCATTAACTCCCTGACTGGCTGTATAGAGGACGGGAACCTGAGGGAAGGAGGAGGGGGCTGGAGGAAAAAATGGATGGAGGAAAGTATAAAGAAGGTTAGGGAGGGAGAGGAGGAGGAAGAAGAACTGGGAGAACTTAGTCAATACGTAGTGGATGAAATCACGGCCCTAGAACAACCTTTAATTGCTTCGTCTGTGGTGATGTAAAGCCGAGTCTGGACCTCCTTCCTGCACCCCTTGTGACTTCAGACGCGTTCTTGAGTCACCCAGAACCTTTGAATTTGCGAGTTTCCGTGACGCTGATCTTTATTTTTTATTTCCTTCTTATAGGGAGGTTTCTCGATGGTGGTGGTGGTGCGTTCTCATACCTGTGTGTCTTACCTGAGCTCGGAGGCGGTGGTGGTGGAGGTGATAAAGGTAATAATGATAATAGTAATGATAATAACAGCGTTGGTAATGTTATAATGTTTGGGCTCAGTTCTGAATAAAGTTATTGTTAGATATGTATTGAGATTTGCCTAATTTTCTTGTTTTTTGTGTAATTATATGTTGATGAGAAATAGCTTAAGTAACACACACACACACACACACACACACACACACACACACACACACACACACACACACACACACACACACACACACACACACACACACACACACACACACACACACACACACACACACACACATACACGAGATCAAAGATAGATAGATAGATAGATAGATAGAGAGAGAGAGAGAGAGAGAGAGAGAGAGAGAGAGAGAGAGAGAGAGAGAGAGAGAGAGAGAGAGAGAGAGAGAGAGAGAGAGAGAGAGAGAGAGAGAGAGAGAACTTTAATCAGTGAAGCACGTAAGCTGCATAACTAATCAAATCCTTTCACAATATGAGCACATCACTGTATGAAAAAACAATGTCGAGAATTAAAGAGCATTTGTACCTTAGACCAGGTAAGCATTACTAATTATCATCCTCACTTATCCCAGCCAGGTGTTACAGGTGACGCTTTTTTTTTTAAACAATGATTTTTTTTCATGTTCTATATTTTCTTTTCCCTTTTCGTCTCTTTCAATCGCCTACTCTTCTTTTTTTTATATATATATTTCACTTCATTCTTTTCAAAACTATCCTCTTTTCTTTTCCTTTTTTCATCCTCGTTGAGGTTATCTATACTTTTCCGTTTCCATTCGTCTCTTATAGGAAACATTCATTTCTTGTTCCCTATTAATTCATTCTTCCATTCATATCATACCCTTCCCACTTTTCCTTCGTTTCCTTCTGCAGGCATACACTTTCCTTTCCCTTTTTCATTTGTCCCCATCTTCAGGTAAACACTGTTCCCTCCCATTTCCCCTTTTGTCCCTATCTGCAGACAAGTATTAACCTTCCGTTTTCTCCATTCATTCTTTCCTTCATGTACACACCATCTTCTATTCCCCATTCATTCTTCGTTCTGCCACTTCCTTCAGGCAAACTGCCTTCCCCTTCCTCCTTCATCTATCTCTTCCTTCTGCAGACAGGTACCCAAATACCGCACCAACAGAGCCGAATAGCGCCATATAGCAAGAGCGCAGGAATGGGCGGCACCAATATCAGTTACCGTAACAATGAATTCTAGTTTCATCCATCAGGGCCGCGCCATCTTACGCCTTGAGCCTTAAAACGGCTTTCCATTCTGCGCCACCTGCTGTAGCGCCGCTGTAGCTGCCGTGCCGGTGCAATTGACAGCCTCTGATGCATACTCCAGACGCCAGAGTCTAAATGTGGTGCATAGGGTGCGTGTTGATGCTTTTAGGCCGATTTCACAGCCTTCTCTTGAGTTCCCCTTAAGAATGTTACGTTTTCTTTTATAATGTACAAGCAATACGGTGTGCTTTGGGGAAACGTTTAGCAAGCCCACCTTTAAGGGCAAGGTAAGGGTTCAGCCCTCGACATGACCCTTAATCTGCCTCGTAACTGTTGGTGGTGATGATTTTAACATGATTTGGGAAGCACTGTGGCTCAGGTGTTATTTCTGACGGCAGGTGAGGCGGGTAGAGTAGCGAAGAGACATTTTGCATAGTTTTACTGCTCCTTTGTTGGTGTTATTAATTTTGCGATGCTATAAGAGGTTTCCTGTCACATTTCGGCCTGATTTTATTAAGTTAACATAAATTTGGAAGGTTCTATATACTGGTGAGGTGAAAAGACAGTGATACATATAATACCTTCAATGGTTTCCTCCTTACTTTGCTAGTTTTTATTTGTTTTAGTGGTATATATGGCCATTTTCATTACATTTTGATCCGATTTCACAGTTAAGTACATTTGAGCTGAGACTTACGCAGGTAAAATAGTGAGAAGACACTTAATATATTTTCCCTTAACATTTATTCATTTCGTGTCATTTTGTGGCTTTATCATAACATTTTCCATTAAATTTGAGACCCATTACGATCAGATACGTTTGCGTGAAGAAGACACTTAAGAATGGTTTTCTTTTCATCTTTATTCATTTCTATTAATTTTGTGGGGTTTCTAAGAACTTGTTCCATCACATTTTTGACGCGGTCTCACTCAGCGATACACTTAAGCGGAAATATACCAAGAAGAAAATTAAAGATAGTGTAATTTGTTCCCTTCTTATTTTTTACTTCTTTTTTTCTCTTTGTGAGTT
This sequence comes from Portunus trituberculatus, assembly GCF_017591435.1. NCBI lineage: Eukaryota > Metazoa > Arthropoda > Malacostraca > Decapoda > Portunidae > Portunus > Portunus trituberculatus. The sequence goes on from NC_059284.1 coordinate 6,452,000, forward strand.
TATAAGAACACATTCCATCACACCTTTGTTTCAGTTTTACTCGGGTGCATGATAAGCGGATACTTGACTGAGTAAAGTGGCTGAAAGACACTTCAGAATTTGGTTTTCTCCTCACTTTATTAATTTCTACATATTTTTTTGAGATTCGTACAGATCTTATCACATATTTTCCACGATTTCATTCAGAACACTTAGTGAGAGACTTGCAATTAACCTACACTTCTACCTTTGCAATGTTAGAAGTAAATGGAGAAATCTTCAAAAATTAAACCTACGCACACTAGAGGCGGTACAGGGAGGAAAAATAAGTGTTTAATCATGCACCGGAACAGGCAAGGGCGGCACTGTTACGTATTGCAACGAGAGTGTATTTTCCGTGAAGGTAAATTTAAAGTCCAAAGTATTTTTCCTGACATCCAGCAAATTGGTGAGCAGGGCTGAGTGACCCAAGAGGCGAGGCGGAACGGGACAAAGGAGTTATTTACATCTTACTCTGGGTGTTGCCTCGGCCTCCCTTCCACACTCCTTCCCCCAGCGGCTCCTCGTCATTATCCCTCTTCCTCTTCCTCCTTCTCCTTCTGCTGCGCCTTCTACGTGTACTGTCGTGGAGGTCTTTGTGCGTGTTTTTTTTTCCTCTTACATTTTTGTTCTAATGTTTGTTTGTTACTATTGGTGTTCTCTAATGCTACTTTTTGTTTTCTTGTTCTTGCTCTACTGTTTTGTTCTTGTCCTTGCTTGTTCTCTTTTTCTTTGTTCTTTTTCTGTGTTTTCTTGTTCTCTTTCATCTCCTTCCATCTCCTTCTTCTCCTTCTTCACATTGTCTTCTTTCCCTCCTCATCCTTCCTTCTCCTCCTCCTTCTCCTTCTCCTTCTCCTTTTCCTTCTCCTTCTCCTCCTACTCCTCCTTCTCTTCCTTCTCTTCCTCCTCCTCCTCCTCCTCCTCCTCCTCCTCCTCCTCCTCCTCCTCCTCCTCCTCCTCCTCCTCCTCCTCCTCCTCCTCCTCATTGTATATTCATTCAATGTAATTTAAAGTGAACTCAAACACAACACAATCCTAATTACACACTTCCTTTCTTCGCCTCCTTCTTTGAGCTTATTTGAAACAAGCCATTCTTTTGCCATTTGGCGTTTGTCTCCTCTAATGCCATGTACATAAACATAGAAGACTTTTTCCTACACTTCATTTTCAGTCTTTCTTTCCACCTTCAGGTACAGTTTCTCTCGTGACAATGTATTGGTTACAATTCTTGTCTGTATTTCGGTTCTATTCAGTGTTATGTGGCAAACCTTTTCTATTTGTTTCTTACATTGCACTATCAATCTTCAGTCTTACCTGTGTCACTGCTACGTGTCATTGTAATGCAGTTATTGACTAAGATTTTTTCCTTTCTATTTATTCGGAATAGGTACGACACCTTTATATCATTTTCTTACCTATCATTATTTTTGTATTTTTTTTTTTTTAGAGTAGATGACAAAGAATCATTTTCAATACACTACATTATCAGTTTTATCTACCTCACAACCGAGTCCCGTTCTAAAGCACCGATTGGTTAAGAACTATGGCTTGTTTGCTTTTACCTTAGCTAGATTGGTGATTAATTACAGGTAGCGCAAGTCTTGTTGCGCAATTTCACGGTTACGCAAAGGTATATTCTTCCGTGTTGCGAATTACGAGTATTATGCAAACTCTGAATGACGCTGTTTTAGTGGTATAAACATCAACATGTCTCAAGAGAACTGGCGAGTCTAGAAGAAAGAGAAAAAGAAGATTAAAAGAAAATGGATCAGTGCAGTTCTCATTCCAGACTTTCGCGTAAAAATGTGAAGTGAAGGGATTTAATTTTTTTTTTCCCAGTGAAGTAAATACGCAAAGGAACATAAACAGACAGATTAAGCGACTTGCAACGTTCCCTCCTCCCTTCCCTCCATTTCCCCCTCCTTCTTCCCTCCTCTCTTCGCTGCGTTCACTCACACGAAACAAAAGCAGAACAAGATGAGTTTCTCGCTTGAGTTTCCAAATTTTCCTCACGATTGGAGAAAGGAGACTAAGAAGACAGTAGGAGACCGCAGGAGGAGGAGGAGGAGGAGGAGGAGGAGGAGGAGGAGGAGGAGGAGGAGGAGGAGGAGGAGGAGGAGGAGGAGGAGGAGGAGGAGGAGGAGGAGGAGGCGGAGGGGAGAGGAGAAGGGACAAGAAGTGGGGAAGAAGGACAGGAATGAAGGGAAAAGTAGCTGAGGGATGAGGAATGAGGAAGGAAGGATAAAGAGAGGGAGGGAAGCGGGAAGTTCACTGAAGGATGAGAGGTAAGCTGACGTGCAGAGGGGATTACTCTTCTAAATCCCGTGTCGTCGGGCAGAAAGCAAATTGCAAGGGCCTCGGGGGAGAAAGATAATCCCCGCCTGCCTTACCGCCGGATTACTGCGTTAACACCCCGACTGCACCTTGGCACCGTTCACCTGAGGGAGGGAAAGCACGGAACCTACCTATATCTCGCCTCACCTGCGAATAATGTGTTTCCTTGCAGTTAATTTGCACCTGAGTCACGCGCGCCAATGAGATGAATGTCAGGTGAGCGTAGATACACGTGAGTATATGCGTGTGTTGGTGTGTGTCAGTGGAAGAGTATATGTGTGTGTGCGTGTAAGATCCTAAACCACTTATATTATGCTGAGGAGGAAGCAGGTGAGGATGGTGGGAGTGGAGTAGGACAGGAGGTAAATAGAGCGTATATACAGGTACGTACAGGTGGTGGGAGGGGTAGCAGGACAGGTGGGCGACGGGAAACACAGGCGAGAGGTGGTGTTGAGATGAGAAACGGGGAAGTGACACGGAAGACAGTGAGACGGCTCTAGGCGCTCAGGTGGCGGTGAAAGTTATGGCAGCTTAATCTAGGAGGGTCCATCAGTGGCGCCATCTGTGGAGACGCGGGGAATATAAGGAACAAAGAGGCCTAAAGGACGGAGTAAGCTGGGAGAATAGAAAGGAGGAGATGACGGAAAATAGTCGTATATTCTTAGAAAAAAAAAATGAATAGTTGCATCAGATATTTTCTGTTCGAGAGAGACGTTTTCTTACCTTCATTATTATGGAAATGCGAGAGTTATAACGAAAGTAACAACAGCGCCAGGTACAGCAGTAGTGGTACGCGTACTCAGAGAACCTATCGTAGTTTCATCGACACACACTTGGCTACATAGCATCATTATCCTGAACAGTACGACAAAGTGAAACAGAATACATCTCCTGAGACACACACACACACACACACACACACACACACACACACACACACACACACACACACACACACACACACACACACACACACACACACACACACACACACACACAGAGAGAGAGAGAGAGAGAGAGAGAGAGAGAGAGAGAGAGAGAGAGAGAGAGAGAGAGAGAGAGAGAGAGAGAGAGAGAGAGAGAGAGAGAGAGAGAGAGAGAGAGAGAGAGAGAGAGAGAGAGAGAGAGAGAGAGAGAGAGAGAGAGAGAGAGAGAGAGAGAGAGAGAGAGAGAGAGAGAGAGAGAGAGAGAGAGAGAGAGAGAGAGAGAGAGAGAGAGAGAGAGAGAGAGAGAGAGAGAGATGGGTAGAGGGGAAACTTACTGCTTTTCTATGGGGCTTAAGGGAGTTTGGGATGAGCTATAAGAACTGAATATGAGTCTGGAAGGTTGTGCAGAGAGAGAGAGAGAGAGAGAGAGAGAGAGAGAGAGAGAGAGAGAGAGAGAGAGAGAAACCGTATTCCCTCTTCTCCTACATTTGACCATGCCTGCGCTACACCACAGAGAGCCTGGCAGAAATATAAGTTCACTCCATTTCCTGACTGAATAAAAGAGGAAAAAAAATAATAAGAAGAAAAGTTGGTGGTTCTTTTGTCAACATTGTGTGGAGCGAAGGCGAAGGTGTATGTGGAGAGAGGGTGTGTATAGGTGAGGGGGTGGGGGAACTAAGAGAGGAATGGTCGCACTGTAGTGAGGTGAGGGACTGAAGGAGTGAAGGATGATAGAGAGGAATACGTAGGAATGTAGGAAACGAGAAAATAGTGAGAGAAATTGGGAAGAAAGCACCAGTGAATGAGGACAATCACTAGAGAGAGAGAGAGAGAGAAAAAAAGAGAGAGAGAGAGAGAGAGAGAGAGAGAGAGAGAAAAAGAGAGAGAGAGAGAGAGGAATGGGCTTTGCTGCTGAAATATGAAGTGATTAAAAAAGTTATCACAAGAGTAGGAGAAGTAAAGTATCCCAGGAAGACCAGACCATGGAAAAAAAAAACAAGACTGGAAGCAACTGAAGACCCATAATGCACTTGCTAAACTCGAAAATAAAAAGAAACATGAGCATTGATAGAAATACAAATGAAGATTGAAAGTTAATGAAAGGAAACTGCTCATAAACTTAGAGAATGATAACAATTCTCTTGCCAAACAAAGAAATAAAGAGAAAATCAAGGTATTATTAAAGTAAGAGAGAGAGAGAGAGAGAGAGAGAGAGAGAGAGAGAGAGAGAGAGAGAGAGAGAGAGAGAGAGAGAGAGAGAGAGTCGCCCTTATGAGATGTACTGAGGGAAAGGAGAAGAGGAGTGGGGAAAGAAAAAAAATAGGGAAAAGGAGGTAATAAACAGGAAATGGACGGCAATAAGGGGGTCCCACACCACGACTATTCCAACACTATCAACCTAATGGAGGAAAAAATCAACTTGGTACAACACAGGAGGAGGAGGTTTATGGAAAATTAACCCGTTTAAAAAGGCCGGACTCTACAAAATTGTGCATTTCCCGCGAACTTAATCTTGTTGAACTTCTTAGGTAATTTTACAGCGAATTATTTGAACTTGTGAGTGTTTTTTTTTTCTTTTTATTCTTTTTCGTAGTTTTAAAGTTCGTGGCAGGAGTTTTCGATGAGCTTAAGATAGGATATATTTCTAAACTTTTCCTTCTTAACAGACTAATTAATTATTCTAATGTTGAGTTGAGACACCTTGATTTACCTCTGATTAGAGTGAGTGTTTCCAGGTGTGCGTCTGCGTGTGTGTGTGTGTCTGACTGTCTACTCTTCTTTCTATCCTTCCTTCGTCCTTCACTCTTCTTTCATTGATTTCTCTCTCTCTCTCTCTCTCTCTCTCTCTCTCTCTCTCTCTCTCTCTCTCTCTCTCTCTCTCTCTCTCTCTCTCTCTCTCTCTCTCGTCTCCTTTCTCTTATTTTCTCACATTCTCCTTCACTCCCTCATTTTTCATCCAATCTCTCTAATTTTTTATCTTCCTTTCTTGCCAATCCACTACGAAATCTACCTTTTCTGCTTCCTTTTCCTCCACATTCATTCCCTTTTCTCCCTTACCATTTCTCTTTACTCCTCTATTTCCTGCTTCTCCCCTTCCATTTCTTCCCCATTTTCCCCTCCATTCCCTCCTCTCCCTCTCTCCCTTCCTCCAGTTCACCTCATGTTAAACTTTCTAAGTCATTTGCGAAGACTTCCAATTGGTTTCTTGGCACGTCTAATCTTCTAATTAAATCAAGAAGAGCTGTAGTAGTAGTGATTTGAAGAAGTTTCGTTGGAGTTTGTGTTCCATGTTTTGCGTTGTGTTAGTCTCCTTCCTTCTCCTGAGAGTAATGGTATGGATCTTTGTGTTGTGTATTGTATTGTATTGTATTGTGAAAATTCTGTATTGTATTGTGAAAATTCTGTATTGTGTTGTATCGTATTGGGAAAATTCTGGATTGTATTGTATTGTATTGTGTTGTAGTGAAAATTCTTCGTCTTATTAAGAATACTTTGGTGGTGGTGGTGGTGGTGGTGGTGCATGTGTGTGTGTGTGTGTGTGTGTGTGTGTGTGTGTGTGTGTGTGTGTGTGTGTGTGTGTGTGTGTGTGTGTGTGTGTGTGTGTGTTAGGTTCCATTCTTCTCGTAAGTAGAAATATTGTTGTTGTTGTTTTTGTTGTTACTTCCCATTTTTCAGCTTAGTACAAATGTTTTTTTTATTATTCATTTATTTTTTTTTTTTTTTATGTGTGTGTGTGTGTGTTAGTTTTCATTCTTCACCTAAGTATAAATTATATATTGCAGTTTGTTTTCCTAGTTTCGGTTTCCTTGTGTCTCTAAGAATAATATGGAGATCAATCGCAGTTTTTGTCTCTATCATTTACATGGCTATGGATGACAGTACGATGTTTGTGCTTTAGTTACCTCAATTCCCTCACTTTTAAATAACATCAATGGAAGGAAGTCAAATTCACTCATAAGACAAATATTTCCCAATCTACACATTTATTTTATTTGTTTTAGATTTTCCTGTTTTGTTTTCGTGTTACCCAGAAGAATATTTGCATACTTTTTATGTTTTCTTTGATTTCATGATGAATGTGCGGGTGTGAAATCAATAGCAAGTTTGTTTTTAATTAATTTTCATACATGATTGATATGATTGATAGAAAAAAAGACATGAATATTTATTTGATATGCTGTGCTATATGGAAAGGCTTAAGAGAGAGAGAGAGAGAGAGAGAGAGAGAGAGAGAGAGAGAGAGAGAGAGAGAGAGAGAGAGAGAGAGAGAGAGAGAGAGTGATGAGATGGCCCAGGTTTTCCTCTTTATCCCTTCTTTCCTCCCCACTTACCTCCACCAGTATTCCGTCAAGTACTCTCTCTCTCTCTCTCTCTCTCTCTCTCTCTCTCTCTCTCTCTCTCTCTCTCTCTCTCTCTCTCATTTCAAGTAGTCCTCTCATCTCCTCCTCCTCCTCTTCCTTCTCCTCCTCCTCCTCCTCCTCCTCCTCCTCCTCCTCCTCCTCCTCCAGGTTACTCCCACATTGCCAATACTTCCGTACTCTTCCCTCCTCCTCTTCCCCTCCTCATCCTCCTCTTCCTGCTCTTTCCCGTCCCTATTTTCGTAATCTCTCCTCCTTTCCCCTCACATTCCTCCTCTTCTTGGAATGAGGGGAGGTGGTGGTGGCGAGGACGGACTAAAGAAGCCATTTTCAAATTCCTCACTTTTTTCCTTCTTCCCTCCAGCTAAATATTTTACTTTTTGATTTACTTTTTTGGTGGATATTTTAGAATGTTTTTTTTTTGTGTGTTTTTTTTTTATTTGTACGTTTTTCAAGTATATATAACGAATGCATGCGAACGTACTTGAAACTAGAAAGGATTAAAGTGTGTGCATGTGTGTGTGTGTGTGTGTGTGTGTGTGTGTGTGTGTGTGTGTGTGTGTGTGTGTGTGTGTGTGTGTGTGTGTGTGTGCGTGTGTGTGTGTGTGTGTGTGTGTGAGGTGAATTGGTGATCAAGGTTTCATTACGTTGTCTGCATACCTCTCTCTCTCTCTCTCTCTCTCTCTCTCTCTCTCTCTGTCCTCTGCGCTCTACAACCTCATCACAAACTCCATTTTCGGCAAAGAAATATACCTACGGAGGAATTTTCCTTCTCCTCGGGATGGGAGAAGAAAGAAATGGCCCAAGAATTCATATTTTCTTAGTAAGGAAGAAAAACAATGAACCTTGATACACAAATTGCAGTTCTTTATTTGAGTATTTTCATAACATCTGCAATTTGGATTCTTGCTTGATTTTTGAGTTGAGATGTCAATAAAAGTCATCTCTCTTGTCCTCTTCAGTCTCTTTCTCCTTCTCCTCCGCCTCCCTCTCTTCGTCCTCTTTCTCTTGCTCTTCTTCCTCTTCTTCCTCTTCCTCATGATATCCAGACAATTGTATTCAATCTCAGGTACGATTATCAGAAAATAGTGGGAGTGTAATTTACCGCCTGGCTGGAGTCATGTGGGCGGGAAGTGTAATATATATTTGCGTAAAACTGGAGGCGACTCAGCATTTTCTGGGTAGTGCGTTGTCTGTGATTCTAGCGAGGCAATACTTTATCTGTTTTTCTTTTCTTTTTGCATATCGTGGCTCACACACAAATTTTTTTTTTCTCTCAGATTTTTGCTTTGATATCATAGTAAAAATTTTTCATCGTCATATTAAAAACCTTTGTTCTTTAGTTTTCTTAATTAAAAAGTCCACCTCTCTTGATTCTTCCATTTCTTTTGATGTTAAAGTCAGATTACCATTTTCCACATTTATCTTCAAGATGAAATGTTATCCATCTCTTATCTTTAAAACCAGATTCTCTTTTTTTATAAATTGGTGTCAAGTTTTGTTTTAGCTTCATATCATGAGTCACATATTGCCTATTCTCTTTACATTAATGTCACAGTTTTCCGTCTTAATATAATTATTTTTTCAATAGTTTTGTCTTCTACTTCTTTTCTTTAACCTCTTTAGAACTGGGACGTGTTTTTGCCATGAGTTTGGATGTGATTAGACGATTATATTTACATTAGGAAGAGTCTATGTAGGTCAGAGGATTAATGACCAGTCTTCACTATTTTAATCCTCACATAAGTTTTTAAGCTGTGTAGAATCGCCAAATAGTAACCAGAATTAATATATAAACGCGTCATGGTACTGAAGGGGTTAAGCATTGCCCTTAGATATTTTCTCATAATTATTCTCACCATGCTGGTCGACAAAGTACAAGCATGAGCCAGACTGTGGAGCTGCGGAGGCCACACGGTGCACACTCGCACGAGAGTAATTGCTTTCAAAGTTGAATCTCACGGGCTCAAATATTCAAATTAATCCTGCGTCAGGCCGAGCAGCTCATTCAGCTGTCATTTAATTATGTAATGGAAATATCAGCCTGATGAAAATTTTGTTCTACCTTGTGAAATATGCGAGTTAATCCTTTGTTAAGCCTATGTGGCTTTTCCTGGTATCCTTTAATCAGCGGGCCACTTAAGAAACACGTCTAGATTATACACACATGTTGATCTGATCTTTTTATGAGCTCTGATTAATACTTCCACGCGCCGTCCATTCTGTGATTCCTAGTTTTGTTGGATCTCGTATTGCGTTATGGGATTATTCAGTAGGTTAGTAGTGGTAGGAGTAGTAGTGATGAATCTAGTAATAAAAAAGAAAAATAATGAATGATAATTGTTCCTTTAGGTTAGATTAATGTAGATTGCGTGTTGCCTACACATAATCTTGGCCACTAAGCACACGGGACAGCAACACATTAAGAAGATACACTCCTTTCTTTCCTCAAAGTTTCTGGGTCACTCAGTACTTTAATTAAGGCGACATCACGAGAGAGAGAGAGAGAGAGAGAGAGAGAGAGAGAGAGAGAGAGAGAGAGAGAGAGAGAGAGGGAGAGGGAGAAGGAGAAAGAGAGGAGGACAGGACTGACTTGGGTGGCACACTCATTCCATTCTAAAACGAGCAATTTAGGAAAAGGCTGTTTTCTTTTGGTCTGCAAGCAATTAGATTTTAACTCCGGCGGTCGTTAAGAGGTCTGGCGTCACCCTCAACCTTCTTCCTACACACAGGGAAAATAGAACGACGAGGGCGGAGGAAAAAAAATGGTGAAAATCATGGGATGACTCATTTATCGTGGGCTGTGTGGCGCCGCGAGGCATCTTCGTCACTGTCTTCACCCTGGCGAACGACCCTGGTCCTTGTTGGCGGCCATGTTGTCTGGGATTGGCTGTCTTGTCCCTCCTCCTATTCCTCCTCCCTCTTCTCTCCTCCTCCTCCTCCTCCTCCTTCCCTTGCTATGTGTTTCCTTCTCTTTCTCCTCCTTTGACTTTCCTCCTCATCTTCCTCCAGCCTTGTCTTTCTTCTTCCTTCTCTTCTTACCATATCTTTCCTCCTCCTCCTTCTACTGCACCCTTGTCTTTCCTCCTCCTCTTCTTCCTCCTCTTCATCTGTTGTCTTTTCTGCTTCTCCTCCTTTATTGTCATTTCTCCTCCTACAGTGTCTTTCCTGTTTCTCCTTCTCATTCCTCCATTGTCATTCCTCTTCCTCCTTCTCTTCATCTTCCTTACCCTTTCTTCATCTTGTTTCTCTATTTCTTCTTTTTCATCCTCACCCTCCTGCGTCTCCTCTCTCTTAATATTTTGATTCTCGTTCGTATGCTTCTCTTTCCCTTCCACCTGATTTGAATTCTTTTTTTTTCTCTAGTTTTGGTTTCTTGTTTTTCTTTGTAGTTTTATTCCTTATTTTAGATTTTTTTCAATTTCTCTTCTCTTTTTCGTATTCATTTAAGGTTAGTGAATTTTTTTTTATTCAGAACACGGACACAGGCGAGCACACACACACACACACACACACACACACACACACACACGGTTTTTACATTTTCTTCTTTTCTGTCATCTTATTTTCTACACTCCCCTTCGTTTTCCCCTTTTTCCACATTTACATTTTGCCATTGTTCCTTTTTTTTTCCTTTTTTCCTCCCTCATATTTCTCACCTCAATCATTTTCCATTTTCATTTTGTCCTTTTGTCCTCTCAGAAATACAGCCTTTTTCTTTTCCGTCCTTCTCTTCAACTCTTCCACTTTCTTTTTCTTTTTGAATGTGTCTGTCTGTTTGTGTGTCTGCGTGTGTCTGTCTGTCTGCCTGTCTGTCTGTCTGTCTGTTGGTCTGTTTGTCTGTGTATGCCTGTTTGTTTGTGTATTTATTTTCTATTTGTATGTCTCTTTTTATTTGATTTTTTTTTTTTATGCCATGTGGGCTTTTCACGGGAATTTATGGGCTAAAGGGGATACTTTTTGGGGTACCTCCTATCTCAAAGCCCACCCGCTAGGAAACCGTTACCCCGAGTGAGGAAGCCCAACCTACACTCAGACCGTGGACAGGATTCGAACCCGTGCGCTTGATGACCCCTCGGACCCCCCAAAGCACGCATGGTTCCACTGCTCTCT
>NC_059284.1:6467749-6470249 GCF_017591435.1 Portunus trituberculatus
GTAAAAGAAAATGATCTGGTAGGCGTGCTGGGACTACATTAAGAGTTAGCAAGAAAATTAAAAGCCGAGGAACTGGCGTGGCGCGTCATCCCAGAAACAGATGATCCTTAATTTATACGCAGCCACTTTAATACTGTGGGTTAATGAGCGCTCTCTCTCTCTCTCTCTCTCTCTCTCTCTCTCTCTCTCTCTCTCTCTCTCTCTCTCTCTCTCTCTCTCTCTCTCTCTGCGTGTGTGTGTGTGTGTGTGTGTGTGTGTGTGTGTGTGTGTGTGTGTGTGTGTGTGTGTGTGTGTGCGTGTGACATTGAGTAAACAAAGGATAACTTTTCATTGTTTAACCAGTGTGTGTTGTATTTTCTTTGCCTATTAATTTTACGGTACTATTTTTAGAATGTATATATTTTTTTTTGGTGATGTTCACAACAGCAAAGGTTGACTCCATTAGTAACAGTTGTAGGTCTTCTAATATATATATATATATATAATTTTAGATAAAAACTTCCAAATTTTTAAGCAGTTTTAAAACTATTAGTTCACTTCTGACTTAACACTATTCATCTCTCTCTTTCCTCATTTCCATAACACCAAATTTCCTCAATTTTCTTACTTCTCCATTTTTATTTGATATTACATTGGAGCAAAGTTATAACTACCTTCTTCGCTTTCCTCTTCCTCTCACCCTTCCTCCTCCTCCTCCTTTTCCTCCTCCTCCTCCTATTCCTCCTCCTCCTCCTCCTCCTCCTCCTCTTTCTCCTTCTCCTTCTTCTCCTACTCGTATCCCTTCCATCCCTCCCTCCTACTTCCTCTTCTTTCACTCTCCCTCCTTCTCTTCCTCCTCACTTTAGTTTTGCAGCAAAAAATCCTTTCAGGAGGGTAGTAAGAATCCACCTTTTTGACAGTTTTATTTCCTCTTACACCACCTTCGCTTTTTATCTCCTTCCTTCCATTTAAAGTTCTACGATCCATATCTTTGGAAAATTAGATCATAGGAGAGGCTGAAATAGACTTTTTCTCTTGGTTATTTCACTAATCCTGCCGTTTTTACTTGCTCAGTTTGTGTGTCTTTGTTTCTCTCTCTCTCTCTCTCTCTCTCTCTCTCTCTCTCTCTCTCTCTCTCTCTCTCTCTCTCTCTCTCTCTCTCTATCTTCTCCATTTCTTCTTTTATAATTTTAATCATTTCATATTTTCCACACTTTATCATACATTACCATTCTTTTCTTCCTTTTACTATTTTACTATATTTTTTTTTCTGTATATGGAAATATTTTTGCTCATCTCATAATTTTTCCGAGCAGTTATCATCAAATATCCTTCGCATTTCTGCTTATCCTGAGGCTTTTTTTCCCCTTACTCCTTCCCCTCGCCCTAATCTTTGCACTTTTCCCTCACCCTCTTTCCCCATCCCTCTTTTCCCCTCCTTTTTCCTTCCCTTCCTTCCCCTTATCCCCTCTTCTCCCCTCACCTCTTCCCCAACTTCGTTTTAATAATTTTGAAAAGTGTAATGAAATATAGTTACAATCGATCCAAATTTGTAACTTCCTAAAATCCAGTTATAAAGGGTGAGGGGGTCTCTCTCTCTCTCTCTCTCTCTCTCTCTCTCTCTCTCTCTCTCTCTCTCTCTCTCTCTCTCTCTCTCTCTCTCTCTCTCTCTCTCTCTCTCTCTCTCTCTCTCTCTCTCTCTCTCTCTCTCTCTCTCTCTCTCTCTCTCTCTCTCTCTCTCTCTCTCTCTCTCTCTCTCTCTCTCTCTCTCTCTCTCTCTCTCTCTCTCTCTCTCTCTCTCTCCTTTATTTATTTACATTTTTTAGGAATATATAAGTAAAATTTTAGTTATTTTTTTTCTAAGGGAATTATTGTTCAATGTTTTATATATTTTTTAATATTTTGTATGAACAGAATTTTGTTTTAAAGTATATGTGATAATTTTTATATTATTTATGATGCTCTCTCTGTCTCTCTCTCTCTCTCTCTCTCTCTCTCTCTCTCTCTCTCTCTCTCTCTCTCTCTCTCTCTCTCTCTCTCTCTCTCTCATTCACCAAAAAATATTTACGTAGCATTACTCAGCTTGATAATGAACAAAATAATACACACAGTTCAGTTCAGTCCTCACGTTGACATTAATTGAATATTAATGCAATAATCCTAGATGTAATATTGTAAAAGCGTGTTTGTTACTGATACAAACAGCAGCAGGACATGGAAGCCTTATTATTTTGTTAGGATTTGTGATTTTTTTATTTACGTCCTGGAAATATTCAGCTTTTGTTTTATACGTATTATATTATTTTGCTTTTTACATCTGGAACAAAGTACACGTGTTTTTTTTTTTTTTTTATTGGGTATATATATGTTTTTTTTTATATATATTTAATTTTGCTAAATAACTTTATTGTCTCGTGTGAATGAGTTTTGTTATTCAGTTTTGCTTTTCATGGTGTTCTTTTTTATTTATTATTTTTTGCAGGATCTATTCACCTATTGTAATCTTACTAGCCTGCACACA
>NC_059284.1:6475249-6487749 GCF_017591435.1 Portunus trituberculatus
AGAAGTCCAATATAGTGGTGGCGTCTGAGGGAAGATTAGTTTTTGCGAACATGAAGAAGGCGACGCAAAAGGGAAGCTGGAAAGGCACTAGTTGTAATGCTGAGGTATTCACGTATTAGAAAAAAGTGTACATGTGTGTGGTGTTGATGTGTTTGCCAGCTCTGTTGAAGTTTCCTTTTTTTGTGGGAAGGAGATGTAGAGTGTCAGTGTAAATATTTGTTGATTCTACCTCTGATTATAGTTTATGAGAGTGATGTTACTCTCTCTCTCTCTCTCTCTCTCTCTCTCTCTCTCTCTCTCTCTCTCTCTCTCTCTCTCTCTCTCTCTCTCTCTCTCTCTCTCTCTCTCTCTCTCTCTCTCTCTCTCTCTCTCTCTCTCTCAAAATACAAAAATTTATGCTAAGTTATAATTCACACCAGTAAGCGAACAAAATACACCAACACGAGTATAACAAAGTAGAAAAAGGGTGGGAGAGGGAAAAGTGGCGGGAGGGGAGAGGAAAAATAGGCTAGAAAACAGTGAATTAGGGACTCGCCAAGGGAAAAGAGAGCCCAAATGCGGAAACACAACAACACGAACACACACATACACACAAACATACACAACAAAAGAAGGAAATTATTCAGGAGACATGTTCAGGCGAGCCGGTGAATGTTGAAATTATACGCTGGTTTTCTTCCTTTCTTTCTTTCTGTACAGGGGGAGACTAAAGTGTTTTTATGTAGCCTGAGGTGAACGTAGCATTACCATACACAACGTTACCCACATTCCCCTTCTGGCCAGTCCCTAGGGGCGTGTACATTTCTAACTACACAAGTAACCCTCCATACACACACTAACCTACACCTACACCTACACAGCTTTAACTCTCCTGCCACATTCCCTCTGCACCTACGAGCCAACAGGTACATTTAGGTAATTAACATACGCAGGTAAACTGTCTGTACAGGTCGTAAACGCCTCCAGGTATATGTGTTTGTATTAAGGCCGAATTTAAGACGAAGGTTTTCAGTTGTTTTTATGCAGTAATGGGGAAAATTGAAGGATTCCCGCCGGTCTTTTGTGCAAGGGGAAGAAAGGTAGAGTAGCGCAGGAGAGGATGTAGCAAGAGGCCGAGAGATAAAAGGGAGAAGCGGGACGGATCATCTGGTTCCCCTTCAGAGGTTTTCATCGAGGGACTGCAAAGATGGGAGGACTAGGGGAAGCTGGGAGGAGGTGGGGAGGAAGATGAGGAGGAAAGATAGAGGCCGCGTTTTATTGCTGCACACACACACACACACACACATACACACACACACACACACACACACACACACACACACACACACACACACACACACACACACACACACACACACACACACACACACACACACGTCTCCCGCAGTCTTCCTTTTTCTCAGAGGGATAAAGTAAAACTACGCTCCTGTTACCCCTACGAGAGAGAGAGAGAGAGAGAGAGAGAGAGAGAGAGAGAGAGAGAGAGAGAGAGAGAGAGAGAGAGAGAGAGAGAGAGAGAGAATGTATGTGTGAGAGTGAGTGATGCAAATCGGGGACATAACAGACACAAAGACACATTGACATAAATTTCGCGAGAGGGAATCGGATAAAGAGAACAAAAAATACTCACCCACTAACACTAAGCATTCTACTCTTACTTAGCTCACTCTCTCTCACTCTCTCACTCTCCCTTGTCCTTCTCCCTTGTCTCTCCCCCTTGTCCCTTCCCCAGTGAAGCCGAAGTACCGTCCCTGAACACCCAAATGCGAGGGCACTGTTAGAGTTCGACGGAGACTTTTTTTTTCGGATGGGGAGAAGAAGGGGCGCTAAGCTGAACCCCTCCACCGCGCCCTTGCCTGGGGGAGTGTCGGGGGAGGGGAGCCCAGGGTGAAAGTGCGAATTTATCCACCCCACTGCTGAGAGGACGTGAAGGGGAGAGAGACTATTGATTTTTGTTTTGGCCCCTGAATGACTTCGTATTTAAGCTGCTTTTCCCACTCAACGTGTTTCTGTTTTTGTGTTGTCCCTCGCTTTTTCTAGTGGCGTTTGAGTACTCTTCAGTGTTCTCGTGTTTTTTTTTCCCTTGTGCTGGTACGTGTTTTTGTTTACTTTTTTGTCGTGTGTGTGTGTGTTTTCAGTATTTGCTTTTTAGTGTTTTTAAGGTGTTTGTTAAAATTGTATCTCTTTCTGTATTACTTGGTGTTGTGGATTGTTCATGTGTGTGTGTGTGTGTGTGTGTGTGTGTGTGTGTGTGTGTGTGTGTGTGTGTGATTGTACATAAACATACGCGATAAATATTCTACAGTCTATGACACTGAATGATTCTGATCCATTACATCATGAGCCAGAAAAGGATGTGAATGTCTTACTAACCTCTCCTAATGACTGACGATCAGCAATTTTGGTCAACTTCATGGAAAAAAAAACACCACAGGACATTAATTCATTTACTATCTTGTTGAGTAATTAGATGATAATGCGTTGTTAAAATTTACTCTAGTGATTAGCGTAAGACGGAGGTGCAAATATAGTAATACTTTTCACTGGTCCTCGCACTGTTAGAAATAGTAATGGAGTCTGCAGTGATTCTATAATTAATCATGTTATACGTAGTTAAATGTAGTAGCCATATACCGTAGAGTCTACACTATATGAAGACGATATATAAAGACTCCATTACTACCCCTAACAGTGCGAGGACCAGTGAAAGCATTACTATATTTGTACGTCTGTCTTACGCTAATCACTAAAGTAAATTTTAACGACTCCTTATCGTCTAATTATTCAACGAAATATTAACTGAATCAATTTAATCTTGTGTTTTTTTTTCTTTATTTATTTTAATGGAGTAAACCAAAATTGCTGACCTTCAATCATGATGTAATAGATCGGGTTTATTCAGTGTCATTTTTACATATTCATTGCTCTCACTCGCCTGACACTCACTACATATCAAATAACCAATGAATTTCAGTGTACATCGTAAGGAATATCAAAATTATTCACTAACTCTGGATTCCTTTCAAAATGTTAAGTCATTCATGCACGCCCACTGCTCACACTCGACTTTTTGTTCGCCAGACTCAGAGAAATAATGTGTCTTTTTCTTCATTGTCTCGTGGTGTAAACTATCAATCATTCACAATCTCCAGAATTTCTTCAAAATATAAAATCATTTTCTCGTGCTCACTGCCTTCACGTATCTATTATTCACCACAAATGAATAATAGTCGCCTGAAGAGTATTATCTGGAAACAAAAAGACACAATTTCCCGCGGTGAGTAACAAGGTTTCCGCCGCGAAGGCCACAAACGAGTGACGCATCCACACACTTTAAAGCTGTGGTTCCCTTTGACAAAAACACACAAACAAGGGAAACCAACTGCACACAAACAAGGGAACCGGTAGTACATGTGTGTAATTACCTAATATACTCTCTTTTTTGTCCCTGAGCCACAATTAACGATCGATAATTTGATTTGTTGGTTCCGAAAGCCAATGGGAAGCGGTGGCTGGGCAGGTACGAACTGTTTTTTTTTTTTTTTTTTAGGTCTTTTATTTGTGAGGTGTTATGTTTATCTGTGTGTGTGTGTGTGTGTGTGTGTGTGTGTGTGTGTGTGTGTGTGTGTGTGTGTGTGTGTGTGTGTGTGTGTGTGTGTGTGTGTGTGTGTGTGTACACACACACACACACACACACACACACACACACACACACACACACCAAACAGCCTCATTACCTTCCATATTTAACGTGAAAAACAGAAAAAGAAAAAAAAAAAAAAAAGAAAAAAAAAGCAATTTAGTTAATTTTGGCCCAGATTCCCAGAGCCACAGTGGAGACGAAAATGCCTTTCCCTTGCATCGTTTTTCCGCCTTAACAAGCATAGGATCATTAGCTGACTTCCTTGCTCGGTGCTTCAGGGGACATAATTGCACCCGGCAATTGCACGTAAGCTTATACCCGCTCCGCTAATTTACCTCCACGTAAAAGAAAAAAAAAAAAAGGAATGAAAAATGCCATTATTTGTGACATGCGCGAAAATTGCAAACTAACGCGAACTGCGCATAACTCTGACAAAATGATGAAAATTATGTATAATCAGCTGGACGGTTCATCAGGTGAGATGCGCGCTCGTGAATTAGGTGCTGACGCGTGTGTGTGTGTGTGTGTGTGTGTGTGTGTGTGTGTGTGTGTGTGTGTGTGTGTGTGTGTGTGTTTGTGTGTGAGTGTTGGTGTGTGGTTGGGGGTGTAGGGAGAGAGAGAGAGAGAGAGAGAGAGAGAGAGAGAGAGAGAGAGAGAGAGAGAGAGAGAGAGAGAGAGAGAGGAAGGTAAACTTATCATACATACAATAAAAAAAGAGTAATGATAATAATGGTAATAATAATGATAATAATAATAATAATAATAATAATAATAATAATAATAATAATAATAATAATAATAATAAAAAAATAATGATAATAAAAATAACAATAATAATAATAATAGTAATAACACCAACGAAAACACATTTTTCATCCTCTTCCCCTCCTCCTCCTCCTCCTCCTCCTCCTCCTCCTCCTCCTCCTCCTCCTCCTCGCACAAGTGATACAGAATCCACAAAGGAAACATAAAAATAAAACACCAAAAGAAAATGCCCAAAAACAAATATTGAAAATGAAAACAAGAACGAGAAAAATGTTGTCGCTCGTTGTTTCTCCTCTCGTGCGAACAACAAAAAGTTCCCAGACGAGGGTGTTCTAGTCCTCCTCCTCGTCCTCCTCCTCCTCCTCCTCCTCCTCCTCCTCCTCCTCCTCCTCCTCCTCCTTCTCCTCGTTCTTCTCCTCCTTCTCCTCGTCCTATTCCTCCTCCTTTTTTCTTTTCGACGTGTAGGGAATACTGAAGCACGTCCTACCCTAACATCCCATAATAATAATAGCAATAATAGTAATAATAATAAGAACATAAGGAGAAATAATAATAGCAAGCACGGTTCAAAATTATCCTTATTACACAACCTTCCAAGAGCGACAGAAATAACTCGTGAGGGTGAAGAAAGTAAGGTCAGAGAGAGAGAGAGAGAGAGAGAGAGAGAGAGAGAGAGAGAGAGAGAGAGAGAGAGAGAGAGAGAGAGAGAGAGAGAGAGGGAGAGCCTGGTCCTGCTGCACTAGTCCCTGTATACTCCTGCTGCAGATTACGGCGTCCCCAGTAGGAATAGAGGAGAGCAGGTAAAATTGCGTCGCTTCTGTGAGTGTGCTGGAAGAGGAGGAGGAGGAGGAGGAGGAGGAGGAGGAGGAGGAAATGGAAGCAGTAAGAGGGTCGTCCACCGTTCTATGTTTATGATTATGCGGGAGCCCTGTGTTTTGTGGCGCTATCTCGTTGATGAAGGCGCGTGTCCCAGGTG
The DNA here is from genome assembly GCF_017591435.1 of Portunus trituberculatus. Lineage (NCBI taxonomy): Eukaryota > Metazoa > Arthropoda > Malacostraca > Decapoda > Portunidae > Portunus > Portunus trituberculatus. The sequence continues at coordinate 6,480,634 of NC_059284.1, forward strand.
GATGTGGGCCCAGGTAGGCGTAGGGACAGGTATGGCCCGCCCCTCTAGGTGTGGAGAACAGGTGTACCAGTGGCCAGGTGCAACATAGGGGTAAGAGTAAGTGGTTCTGGCAAGGTAGATGTGTTTGTGTTTCTGTAGCGCTGGTACTTAAGGGTTTTGTAGGAGCTGGTGTTAGGAATGTAGTGTGTGGGGTTGTAAATATGCACGTTACAATTGTCTGAAGGGTAGAGAATATTTAGGAGAGAGTAGCAGGTTTTGACAAAGTAGATGTGTTTGTCTGTTTTCTTTAGCAATTCTACTTTATAATGTGGAAGTAGTGTGTTTGGTTGTAAGAGAAGATGCTATAGATAATAGATGAATATTCAAGGAAAGAGGAATTTAGAGAACCCAAGGTCAGATGTGTCTGTCTATCTTTATTGCGTCTACTTTATAATGTGGAAATAGTGTGTTTGGGTGTAAGTTAAGATGCTCTGAATAGTAGATGAATATTTAAGGAAAAAGGGAATTTAGTGAAACCTAGATTAAATGTGTTTGTCTGTTCATATAGCGCCTGTACTTTATAGTGTGGAAATAGTGAGTTGCGTTGTAAGTAAGGATGCCTTTAATAGTAGAAAGGTATTTAAGGGAAGAGAGAAAGTAAGGAAACCTCAATCGAATGTTTATGTTTGGGTATAAGTTAGGATGTCTTAATAGTGAAAGATATATAAAGAAAGCTCGATAATCTTTTAGGTGGTTTAGGCTATTAACTCCTTCAATACCGTGACGCGTCCTTCTATTTATTCTGCTTACTATTTGGTGATTTTATGCAACTTCATAAACTTACATGAGAAATTAGAATAGTGAAGACTTTGTCCATTAATCTTCTGAACTCCATAGACCCTTCCTGATGTCTGATCATACCGAAAACTGAAGGTAGAAATGCATCCCAGTGCTGAAGGTGTTAAGGTGCTAGAATGAGAAGGTGATGGAGATATTAAGTAGCAAGAAGATGACATTGTATACTGATGAAAGAATAGGCCAGGTATGATGAGAAACTTGCGAGTGAGACTTACCATGAATGAAGTTGGTTGATTTGTGAGTGTCAGATTAGAAGAAGAAAGCGATGCGTTGTAGGAAGATGACTTTATGTGGTGGTGAAAGGATAAGTCATGTGTGATAAGGTGCCTGTGAGATTTAGTATGAATAAAGTTAGTAGCTTCGTGAATGTTAGATTAGAAGAAGGAAGTTGTAGCAAAATGAGTTTATGTGGTGAGGAAAGGGTATTTTTGGGCCAAGTGTGATGAGTGAGGCGTGCGGGGAGGCTAACGATGAGTCTGGTTAGTGAGTCCTGGCCTCGTATTCACCTGTGTCTGAGTTTGAGTGGACTCATTTCTGCTTCACCTCTGTGATCATTTCTTCTTTACGTGACTGGAATTCTTGCCTCACAAGTCATATTTTATCCTGCAAATTTCTCTTGTTTCTACCCCTGAAAAATATAGTTGGTGCAGTGGTGACTATTTTTGAAGTCGTAAATTATCTTGGAAGCAATTGAAACAGTCCAGAATTTAGAGAAATTCAACCACAAATTTAATCTCATTTCACGAGTACAAAGTTGCACACGTTAGCGTCACTTTAAGTAATTGTCTTTTATCTTGTATCCATAACTCACCTGCTTCCTCCGCTGCGGGAAGAGAACGTTTTCTCCCCTTAATTAGCTACTTACCACACACACCTGTCCTGTTTGATCCTCGTGTCTGCGCAAACATGATATGATCTCCTAGTTGTTACTGCTTTGTTCGAGTAATGAGAAGCAAAGCAAAGAAGCTCCCTTGTGTAATCTTCACATCGCGTATAAAGGACGCACGAGACGAGATGAGATAGACTTAATACAAATTCTAATAATGGGAGAAATATTGGAGATTATCTTTGGGTTCAAAATTGCACTTAGATTTCAAAAACATTTATATTTACATTTACACATATTACTTTGCGCATTTTCTGGATTCATATATTGTTTATGAGTCATTTATGTTCTTTGAAAATAGTTTGTCGTTCCACTTTTATATACAAAAGGTCTCTTTTCCATCTCGTTCTTCCTCCAGATCTGCATCTCTTTGTTCTTTCTTTGTGTTCCTCTTATTCTGTTCATCAAACAGTCTGGAAGGGACCAAAAGCTCTGTTTATTGTTTGTTTCTCTTTGCGTTCCTTTGTAGTCGTCGTCATTCTCTTCCTCCCCTTCCTTCTCTTCTTCCTTTTCCTTCTCCTCCTCTTCCTCCTCTTCCCTTCCTCCTCCTCTTCCTCGCAGACATTCACGTTACCTCACTTTGCACAAATTGCTTTACCATACCTTTGATGTGTAATTATTGGGGATGTGTGGGGCGTGAGGGGGTAACGAGTCTCTCTCTCTCTCTCTCTCTCTCTCTCTCTCTCTCTCTCTCTCTCTCTCTCTCTCTCTCTCTCTCTCTCTCTCTCTCTCTCTCTCTCTCTCTCTCTCTCTCTCTCTCTCTCTCTCTCTCTCTCTCTCTCTCTCTCTCTCTCTCTCTCTCTCTCTCTCTCTCTCTCTCTCTCTCTCTCTCTCTCTCTCTCTCTCTCTCTCTCTCTCTCTCTCTCTCTCTCTCTCTCTCTCTCTCTCTCTTCATTTAAACAGATTATATCAAGAAAGTAAGATAATTCATTGCGTCAAAGACGCGAGGAGCATGCGCGCACACACACACACACACACACACACACACACACACACACACACACACACACACACACACAGAGAGAGAGAGAGAGAGAGAGAGAGAGAGCACAACACCAAAGGACAATATAGAATCAGTTAAGAACAATTACCAATTTACCATCACCACCACCACCACCAGCAGGAGGAGGATGAATGTGTGACCTGCCTGCTTCATCTTCCTCTCATTCACCTGGGCGACACTAGGAGGGCAGCGGGAGGGAACGGGTGCCTGGAAATGAGTGTTTTAGGCGGGCAAATGGCGGCCATGACTCAAACTGTGGGTGGTATTGACGTTTCTACGACCGCTATTAACAGTGATTGGGAGAAACGACCTTCGGGTGAAGCTCTGACGAAGGACCACCGCCAGGAGAGTCTCATTGCTGTGATGGGTGAGATCGCTCGTTGTTCTTATGTATACTTTTAAAGGGAAAATTAATGGATTGAACTGTAAGATATAAGAAGAGGAAGGAAGAATTTTTAGAGGTTAATTTGAATTTCCTAAATTCTTTATACCTACATTATTTTTGCAGGCCTTGTTTGTGTGTGTTCCTTCAGTGTTTTGTATATACAGTATGATGAAAAAGTTAGGAATTTTGCTAATAGGGTTTCTAAAGTCAAATTAATGACATTTTCTTAATTCTTATTTATTTATAATAAAAAGAGAAGTTTGAGGAAAAGAATTACGGATGATTTTTTCATTATTTTCAGGACAGCTTTGTAGGTTAGGATGAAGAGAAGGCTATTTGAGGTAGAAGATGGTGATAAATATAAAATAAAATGAAAAGGAAGGTTTTTTGAAGTGGAGAGGATTGTTAACCCCTTCAGTACCATTTGAATGGTAAAGACTTTGTCCATTTTTCATTTGACTTCCATAGACCTTTCCTAATGCAAATAAAATCGTCTAATCATACCGAAAACTCAAGGTAAAAATATGTCTCAGTATTGAAGGGGTTAAGACTGAGGATGGGGAGAAAGAGGACGGTTTGTGAGGCGGAAAGAAGTGAAGTCAGGATTGGAAAGAGGGGAAGGAAAAACTTTGATAAAATAAGATGGTAGATAGTTAGAAATGGGAAGGGCGAAAGAAGAAAGGTTTGTGAAGCAAAGAGATTGGCTTCAGATGAAAAAAAAAAGAGAAGTTTTCTATGGTAGTGGAAGATGATAGTAGTGGCAAGGAAGAGGAAGACGTAAGATGGTAAAAGGTGGAAGGAAGGAGAGAAAAAAAAAGAGCTCTAAGGTCAGACATGGGAAAAGAGAGAGAGAGAGAGAGAGAGAGAGAGAGAGAGAGAGAGAGAGAGAGAGAGAGAGAGAGAGAGAGAGAGAGAGAGCAAGGAGAAAGGCTTTGTGAGTGGGAGTGAGAGTGGAGGAGGAAGGGAAGAGGAGGGAAGAAGTTTGGGAGAAGTGAAGTTTTTGGAGAATGGACAAGACCACAGCACGCCCGCTAGCCATTCTGATCTCTCAATAATTACTGTTAAGGAGACGGGGCCTGGCAGAGGCAGGGAGAGGAGGAACGTGAGGGGAAAGTGTACGGGTGGTAATGGCGTGTGGTGATTGTTGTATCTCTTGTTAATAGTCTCTCCGAACTGGCCCCTCCATCCTTGCTGATTTGAGAGAGAGAGAGAGAGAGAGAGAGAGAGAGAGAGAGAGAGAGAGAGAGAGAGTTACTATTACACAAAAACCTTGAAATTGACTCCATAAAGAAGAATACAAAAGGACATCAAACTTTCTCTTCCTCAAAATGCAAGCTCTAAAACAAAGCAGGAAAAAAACACGTTACTCACAAGACAGATTCACGAGCGAGAGAAAATAACCTTTATAGACAAACTCTGCCTCAACCTTCCTCCTTCCTTCCCGGGCCGTCAGTTTTCTACCCGAAGAAGTAGCGGGTGACAATCGTACCCTGTCTCGGCGGGAAGGAAGGGGGAGGAAGGAAGGAAGAGAGAGAAGGAAGGAAGGAAGGGGAGGAAGTATTGCCATATCAGCGCTGAGGAACAGAACGCTAAGCAGGAGAGGAGACTATGGGGAAACATTTCTCTCTCTCTCTCTCTCTCTCTCTCTCTCTCTCTCTCTCAGTGGTGCCTAATGCATCTCACGCTTTCTTTCACAGTAATGCGTCCCATATGTTACTGTCCTCTTTATCTCCCTGTCGCCGCCTACTCGCTTCAATGCTCCACTTCTCCACTCCCTACATTATTCCCTCCTCCCTCCTGCACCCTCTTGCACTTTCCTGGTCAGCCACACTTACTTTCCTCAGTCACCCATGCCTTATATCACGTATCTATATTCTCATATAGTCATTCACGTATTTTCCTAATCACTTACTTGTTTTTCTTAATTATCCACCGTTTTTTCTTTTATAGTCACATTTTCTCCCAGTCATTCGTTAAGTACTCTTTTTCATTCACGTCTTCCTCCAGGCTTCCACATTTTCTGGGCACTCAAACTTTTGTTCAGTTATATTCAGTTACTGGCATGTTCTCCCAGTCATCCTTACCTTCACCCAGTCACCCATATCTTTCAAATTTTCATGTTTATTTTTTTTATTTATCCACTCTACCAGTTAATCATACTTAAATTACTCTCCTCGTACTCATATTGCCACTCAACATCATTCATTCATCCACATACACTCACATTCACTCCGTCTTATCCATCGACCTTTGTTGTTATCCACTCGATCCTCTCACCAACATTATTTATCATCCCTCTGTGCTGGTGCTTCTTTCTCCCTACCACTCCCACTCTCCCGCTTCCTCTCTCCTATGCATCCAGTGGCCATAAATTTCAATGATTATTAGTAGTTGGGCCAGTGACTTTTACAAAATAACAGTGGAATTGATATTATACTCCCACTATGTTTGGGTTACGCTTTTGTAAGTGAATTTTAGTGAGTGCCAAGGCAATAATTCGAGGCAGTTTTGCACGTGGGCTTTAGTAAATGGTGGTTCACTTAATATTCGTGAGGTTCAGTTGTTTTATCTTTATTATTGCTGTGTTTTTTTCGGAGTGGGTTTTAACATTGTGGATGCGATATTAGATCCGGTTAAAGCTCGTTAAGAAAGACATGATTCGTCGAACTGAGGGAAAAAAAAACTAATTCGGATATAATTAGTGTATCCGAACTGGAGATAATATGCTTGTGTACTTTTATTTGTCTTTGTTTTGAGTGGAGTGAAATTAATTGACGGATTATTAACGACTACTGACTAACTTTTTCGTATTTTGGTATTTGATGTGTAACTGGATCATTTAGACTTATTACCAGTGTGGCGATCCTTTGTGGTTATACATTCCTTCCTTTATTACACCATGGGTTAATTGGATTAGTAATAACTTCCCTTCCCTCCACATCCTCCTCTCCCTATTCCTCTCCCATTACAAAACATATCACCTGAATGCAAACTTGTATGGTTAATGAATAGTACAATACACATTTACCAATAAATATCTGAATCTCTCTCTCTCTTTCTCTCTCTCTCTCTCGTCCCTACACACACCTACACACCTGTCCAAACATGCTCTCCACACCCGCAACTCATGAATTCAGGTAAACAAACACGTAAAGAATGATCAGCAGAAGAATAATAAAGAGAATGTCCACTCAACGCCCCAGCTAGCAATCATCCACAACAAATATTGATAATTCCCACGCCCACCCGCCGCCCACCTCGCTTTCCCGCCCAAATTCTCGTACATACACGCCTCGCCTCTGTCACGCCCCAGTGGACAAGCTGGCGCGGTGCTGCAATTATTAACAAATATGCATAATTCGCGTTGAGTACCCGGCCTGTAACTGTGGCTATGTTGCGTCGCTTGCTCTCTCTCTCTCTCTCTCTCTCTCTCTCTCTCTCTCTCTCTCTCTCTCTCTCTCTCTCTCTCTCTCTCTCTCTCTCTCTCTCTCTCTACTTGACCAAGGTGGTAATGACTCATGACGATTTTTCTCAGTTTTCCTCTTTCATTCCTTTCATCATTCTCTTTCGCTCATTTTCCTCTTCCACTGAAATTTTCCTCTTCGGAATATATTTTGTTGAATTTGGTTAATGTGGTTTCAATTCTGCATCCTTCTCTCTTCTTTTTTATCTCCCATTGCTATTGTTTTTTCTGTTTCTCTTCCTTTATTTGATTTTTTTTCTTCTAATCATTACATTTTCTTGAGTTTCCATGCTCCATTATTCTTCCTCTCCTCCTTTTTATTCCTTTCTTATTTTCTCTTCTCGTTCTTTCTTCCTCTTGACTTTTTTTATGCTTCGTTAAATCCTTTTCTCTCCTTCCTCTTTCTCTTTCATGCGTCTTTGCTCTTTACTCTCTCTCTCTCTCTCTCTCTCTCTCTCTCTCTCTCTCTCTCTCTCTCTCTCTCTCTCTCTCTCTCCTATCTATTTTAATTTTTTGATTTCAGTTCTCCTCTTTCCTTTCTC
>NC_059284.1:6492749-6517749 GCF_017591435.1 Portunus trituberculatus
ACAGACAGATAGACAGATAAACAGAAACATAGAGAAAGAGAAGTGAGCACAGAAAGAAACAGAAAAAAAACAAGAACAAGAAATAAGAAAGAAGGGAAGAACAAGAACAACAAGAAAGATAGGAACTGGCCAGAAGTGAGGAGAAGAGGAAAAGAGGAGAAAGAGGAGGAACACCAGGAGCAGGAAGAGGAGGTTGATAGGAAGTATATGCTCAGTAGGAAGAATTCATGGCTTCTCCCACAAGAGGAGGAGCCCAATATAGCAAGACGTGAGACTCCGGCCCGAATTTGCTCTGAAACCCGGCAGGGAGTGAGGGGCGAGACTTTGGATGCCTGGCGGACGGGAAAACGTCTGACACAATCGCATAATTCACCTTTTACGTTCGGAAAGTAAAGGGGAAGCAGAGAAAACGCAAAACCGGACACGTGGGAGACGGAGAAATCGTAACAGATAGCAGAGTCGCTTATGTTTATTGTTTTTCGCCATAGAGGAGACGAGGATGGTGCAAACTTGATTGCTTCCAGGTATTGAAGGTAGAAATTGGGCTTGAGACTAGTGGAGGCAACGTGCGGTGGAAACAAAGGGGGTAAAAATGGTTGATGTGTGTTGGAAATATGTGAAGGTCGCGTCAGTTGCCCCAAAGTATAAATCCGGTCGAGTAGTCACCAAGTAAAGGTTTTTCTTTAATAATTCAAAGCAGGAACCCGAGGGAGGTAACTTGTGACCTGGGAAATCTAGAGAAAAGAGTCAGTCTCTCTCTCTCTCTCTCTCTCTCTCTCTCTCTCTCTCTCTCTCTCTCTCTCTCTCTCTCTCTCTCCTTCATACATCTTTTCTCAGGTTCAACATTCTAATAAGTAAGAATTTCCTTCACTTTGAAACGAAATTAAATTGAAATACTCTCTCTCTCTCTCTCTCTCTCTCTCTCTCTCTCTCTCTCTCTCTCTCTCTCTCTCTCTCTCTCTCTCTCTCCCACCCTCCCTCCCTCCCTCCTTTAGCGGCCAAAGAAAGAAATCACCACACTGGTAGATTTGTTGGCCTGGGAAATGTCTCTTATTCTGCGATGGATGGGAAATACTCGGAGCATAACAAGGCCACCAGATGACGTATGGGCGGGGGGCGGCGCGGGGCTACTGGGGCGGGACGCGAGAACACAGAAGGGTGAAGGAGAGGCGGGGGATGAGAGGTGGGGTCTGTGTGAGGTGATTTGTGGTCATCTGTGAGGATCCGCAAGGGGTTGGTAAGGTTAGGGTGGTAGAGAGAGAGAGAGAGAGAGAGAGAGAGAGAGAGAGAGAGAGAGAGAGAGAGAGAGAGAGAGAAAGAGTGTTCCCTGGAAGATTTAAGAATTTCAAGCTACATATTCAAACTACATATATCTATTTTTCTTCTTTCTCCTCCTCCTCTTCCTCGTTCACTATCTTGGAAGAAATTATTCCAGCCAGTTCTCCTTTCTTGTTGATAGCAGAGAGAAAGGCTTTTGTGGACATCTTCAGAAGAATAGCACCTAATTGAAAGAGAGAGAGAGAGAGAGAGAGAGAGAGAGAGAGAGAGAGAGAGAGAGAGAGAGAGAGATAGTGTTAATTGAAATAGGAATTAAAAGGTAATTACTGTGTGTGTGTGTGTGTGTGTGTGTGTGTGTGTGTGTGTGTGAATGACTAAGATTAAGGGGAAGGTAAATAATGGCACGAGTACAAAGGTAAACACGGAAGGCCGAGGGAAGGGGAGGCAGGTGCGAGGCGTGTTAAAATAAACCAGCTGGGGTTAGGTTAGGCAAAGCTCGGCACTGGGGGAAGGGAGGGAGAGGAACAGGAGGAAGAGGGAGAGGGAGAGTAATAAACGAGGGAGAAAGGGAGACAAGGGGAGACAAGGGGAGACAAGTCATGAAGGGTTGACTGTAGCACTACCATCACCACTACTACCACCACTACTACTGATGCTACTGCTACCGCACGCTGCGCCACCGCATAACTGTCACACTAAACAACAGGACCGCCTCGCGATGCGCCAGTCCGTGATTAGCGTGGTCCCGCAGCGCCAGCCAATCACGATAAAGTTGGGAGACGCTACCGACGGATGGGAGCCAATCAGCATCTAGTGTGAGTCTATAGTATACGATGACAGCTAATCAGAGAGCACCAAGCGTTGTATGGGAAGAAATAACAGCGTTCATTGGTGGAGATTTTCTTAACTCCTCCCTCATCTGTTTTGTTATTGGTTGATTGGTTGTTTTGCTTGGAGATGATTGGAGGTGAGGCAAGGAATGATTGGTTAATGTATGTAATCCTTGCTGTTTTGCTCTCTCTCTCTCTCTCTCTCTCTCTCTCTCTCTCTCTCTCTCTCTCTCTCTCTCTCTCTCTCTCATCGGAAAGCAGGAATAAGAGGAAGATAAACTGCTAATCTATTTTCTCTCCACATCTTCCTCTTCTCCATCCTGCAGTACCTGAGTGGATTTTCTTCTTCCTCCTCCTCCTCCACCTCCTCCTCCTCCTCCTCCTCCTCCTCCTCCTTCTCCTCCTCCTCCTACCAGCAACACCACCGCCGCCCCAGCCAATCACGGGGAGCCTCTAGGGAGTGTTGTGTTGCGAGCCATGAAAAACTAATTAGGGAGTCCTGTGTTCCCTCAGGTACTGGGTGCGGGAAGGCGGGGGCACGGGAGGGAGGGTTTGGGATGACGAGTAGGGTTGGTGGCACTAGTGTTAGGGGTATCAGGGGGTGAAGGAAGGGTGGGAAGCATCAGCAGTCTAAACTCGAGAAGATAGAGGAGGATAAGATGAGGATTAACTTGTGATAGAAATGTCAGGTGTAGTTAGTTAAGGTGAGACAATGGCTTTAATGAGACAGCTAATTGTCATAATGGTTGGATGGTGGTAGTGGCTGTGGTGGTGGTGGTGGTGGTAAAGCTGTGATGGTGGTGATTCTCGGGTTATTGTTGGTTATTTGGGTGATTTTTTTACGCAGTTCTCGTCGTTATTTTTGCAGTTTGTCTTTTCATTCTTCCATCTTCTCATTCTTTTTACATTGCTTTATCTTATAGCTTTTCTTTTCATGTTTTTTTTATTTCGTTATTATTTTGTTCTCATTCTCCTCCATCTTTATATTTCCTCTTATTTCCTTTTCTTCATATTCCTTTTGTGTTTTCCTCTGTTTCATCTTCCCTTAACTCCTCTTCTCCTTTCTCCTCTTCTTTTTAGTTCACAAACTTATGAAAGCCAAATTATGAAAGCCTACCTCTTATATTTCCAATCCTCTCCTCCTCCTCTTCCTCTTCTCCTCCTTCCTCTTTGGTATACTCCACGAAATTACAGAGGCCTCTTTTTTTCTTCCATCAAGCCTTGTGTGACCACGCCGATATTGCCAGCCTCCTCCTCCTCCTCCTCCTTCTCCTCCTCCTCCTCCTCTTCTCTCCTCTCCATATTCTCTTTCCTTTTCTATAATGGCTGAGTTTCCTGTAATTTCTCTCTCTCTCTCTCTCTCTCTCTCTCTCTCTCTCTCTCTCTCTGCGCTATAATTTTGACAGACAATTGCTCATTTGCGCGAAGGAAGGAGAAAGCAGCTTTAAAGAAATGAAGTTTTGGTTAAAATGAAGAGACGAGATGAAATAACCAAGATATTAAATAAATGTCAATCAAAGTTATTAAATCAGAAAAATTATAAATGTCTTGTCTTCCTTCTTTGTTTTATTTTTTTCTTATTGTTTTTTTTCTGCATTTTTTTCTCCTTTCTTCTTTTTTCTTCTTCGTTTTTGTTTTCTTATTTTTCGTTAATGTCTTTTTCCATTGTTTTTTTTTACATTTTATTCTTTGTTTTCCTTCGTTTCTTTATTCTTTTTTTCTGCAGTTTTTTTCATCTTCCTTCATCTTATTTTCTTGACACTTTTTTTCTTATTTTCCGTTCATGTCTTTTTTCAATATTTTTTGACATTTTATTACGTTTTTCTTCATCCCTTCCTTCTTCTCCGCAACATTTTTATTCTTTCCTTCTTTACATCCTTCTTTCTTTCTTCCTTTCCTCTCTTTTTCTCTTTAATCTTACCTTTTTGCATTCCTTCAATCCTTCTTTTCTCTTATTTCTTTCTTTCCTTTTATCACACCTTCCTGTGTTCCTTTTATAAATCATACTTTTCTTTTTCTTTCTTTCCTTTTCCTCATACCTCCCTGCATTCCTTCCACTCTTCCTTTTCTCATATTTTACTGCTCTCCTTCCACCTTTCCTTTATTTATTTCTTCCATCTGTCCATATTCCAATCTTCCTTCGTTCTCCCACTTCCCTGCATCCTTCACGCCCAACAAAGGAAGGACTCTTGGCTACAGGAGAGAGTAACGCTGCCTCGCCTCTCCTTCCCTCACTCATCCAGAAGTTTCATGAATTCTGGTATATTTCCTGTTTTTTTTTTCTTACAAGCTTTTCTCAGGAATTCTTACGTAGCTACTGATTTTTATGACCTCCCCTCCTGAAATTCTTGTGTAGGTACATATTTTTTTCTGGTCCTTCATGAATTCTTGTGCATGTACTACCGATTTTTTTTCTTAGTATTGAGGGAAGTGAAACTGACAGTAAAATTTGTATGTCATGTATTTCGTTTTGCACATTATTTTTTATGATTTCTCGTCATTTTTTTTTTATTAATTTTCGTTATCTATTGAAAACATTAATTATTATCTTCTTTCTTGTTTTTTTTTATTTATTGAAAATTGAACTAGTGAGTCGCTATGTTTTATTCAAGTTTGATGCGTGTTTTATCTGTAATATTATTTAATGCGCTCATCCACCTGTGAAAAATTGAGTTAGCCATTTGTTAGTGTTATTATTGTTATTATCATTATTGTATTGTTATTATTATTGATATTAATATTATTGTTGTTATTATCACGATTTTTTATAATTGTTATTATTATTGTTATTATTATTATTATTATTATTATTATTATTATTATTATTATTATTATTATTATTATTATATTATTATTATATTATTGATGATTAGTGTTAATTGTTTATACAAGTATCATTTCGACTACTACCACCACTACTACTACTACTACTACTACTACTACTACTACTACTACTACTACTACTGCAACTACAACTATTTTCCTTATTTCAAATATTTCTAAGAAGTCTTTCACGAATATTACTCTGTTCTCCATCAGCACCAACATTCCCATCTTTTGAAAACCTTTTAGGAGAGAGAGAGAGAGAGAGAGAGAGAGAGAGAGAGAGAGAGAGAGAGAGAGAGAGAGAGAGAGAGAGAGAGAGAGAGAGAGAGAGAGAGAGAGAGAGAGAGAGAGAGAGAGAGAGAGTATACGCTATAAGAGGTAATGGGTCTGTCAATAGATGTAGTATTCCCTTTTTTCCCTTTTCCTCCCATATTTTTCCCTTCCGTTTCATTGTTTCATTGCCGCTGTACTCAAAGGGCGCCGCGCCCCGTGCTGCGCCCCCTGCCTGCGTCCCCTGTGTGTGTGTTAACAATCGCAAACCAATCTGGAAAATGGAACACCGTGTATGTGACTGTAAACTGGAAGAACACACACACACACACACACACACACACACACACACACACACACACACACACACGGTCTCTTTGTGCAGGGAAGATTTTGCTAGGTTGGATTTAGTCACGAGTAGGTCAGAGTGCCAGGTCAGAGTGCCAGGTCAGGTTGGGTCAAGTTCGGTTAGGTTTGCTTTACCCTGTACCTATCACTGCGGTTTGCTTTGAAGGGGGACCTTGTATTGTTTGTAGAAAGTGTGTGTGTGTGTGTGTGTGTGTGTGTGTGTGTGTGTGAGAGAGAGAGAGAGAGAGAGAGAGAGAGAGAGAGTAGGTAGGTGGATAGAAAGAGAGAATAAACCATGAAGACACTTTTCTACACCTAATTCCTCGCTGGCAGTAGAAACTCAAGCACATCTCCCTGCATAATACCTTGAAAAATGTAAAAGCACACTAAAGAGAAGTATCGAATTCCACTATTCTCTGAGGCTTCATCATGAATACGCTCGGCCACCATGACCAAAACCACCACCACAACACTTTGACGAGACTTTTTTTGTGCTCCGAAGCTTTGTTGCGCCCCAGGTATTTTTGTCCCTTTGAACTCGCTCTTGCTGGTAATTAGACAAGAGGCCAGGTAAAAGCTCGCCCGTGCTGCGTGGGTCGGTCACCTGTGCAGCGTGGAAAGGCGTGACCTCTCTGCGTCACGGGGTAGAAATAGAAAGTGTCGTTTTGGGGAGGTACCATTTAAGCGTAATTTTCTTGTTCCTGAAGGGGTCAACTGGTGAGGTGACTTTATATAGTTGTTTTTTAGTGTTTTTTTTTTTTTTTTTAAGTATTTGGTGTTATTGGGGAGTGTTTGACATTAAGGAAACATTGGCATGAGATGACTATAGGATGAGACAGACGTGGTAGGGAAAGTGAATCCTGTGTTCTCTTACATTTTAACACTAGTCTTATTTTGGAAACGCAAGAGAAAATCGTTATTCTCCTATTCCGATATTACTTGTGCATATTCTATATTTGGTCTCATTTTCTATTGTTTTTAACCAAAATATGAGAGGGAATCTGAAGATCATAGAGTGCAATATATTCTCTCAAATTCAGCAACAAATCTTTCTCTCTGGAAACCCGTGAGAATGTTACAGTATTTTTACATCAATCTTATTTATCTTTCATACTCAGTCTCAATGTAAATACAGCTGCTTTTTACCTTACTTATCACCTTTCCCACTCACTAATCATCGTACATTGGCCATTCATTCATGGTTCCACGTCTCTTTTGTAGCTGATTCATGATACGTCGCAGGAAACATGAAGACTAACCCTCTCCTTCTCTGTAACCCTCTCTTCTCTCTACCACATGGCGAGTTGCGAATCACCACAAAGGTTAGGTTTTTTAAAAGGGGAGTGAGCGACCTTGAAGACAACCAGGAGGCGGTGGAGGGGAAAACAGACATAGGGAGATTAATAACATGCTTCCTGCTGGTGATGATAGGGCGTCTAAATAGGGAGAAGGAGACTAGGGGTGACAGACCAGGTTGAAGGAATATTTCGTGTCGGCTTTTTCTTCTTCAGGGATAGTCACAAGGGAGATGTTAAGTGATGTTGCAAATTTTTTTTAGCAGAAATGTTATATTTATGCAGTGGGATTTTTTATGCAGCTTTAATGTATAAAAATATGAACAGAAACGAAAGATAGGAACGATGTAGTTTTAATATTCTTAGTTATATTTTGGTTATATTTTTGTGAAGTAGCTGAAATATTCGATAGGGAAATATTTGAAGTGAATTTCTTGATATCTGCCAACAGCATGAAGGCGAGTGATGGACAACATTCTTTTTTTAAACATTCCTACCACATATTACTGCAACAACCCAAACGTCCTGTTGTAGAAATCGTTTCGTAACTTTCCAACTGTGAGTCAGGCAATACGTGCAGCGGTGCAGCCATTTCATACACGGGAAATACTCGAAAATTTGTGTTGGAAATGTATTAACTGAATTTACACCGAGGCTAAAAATTTGTGATGCACGGAAATTTTTTTAGTAATGCAAATTTATGTTGAACCAAATTTACATACAGTAAGGAATGAAATGTTGTTATGTGTACTGTGCTTGTCAAGGGCACATCATTGCACCTTAATTTTTTAATACTTCCTTTTTTTTTCTAATATAATATAGCAAACTACACCAAAAAGAACACGCAACTCGCTTTACCCGCTTTCTATATATCGGTGAATATTTCTGGATACGGAGGATAACTGAGTACTTTAACCGAAACAAATGTATTCCAGGCACACACACACACACACACACACACACACACACACACACACACACACACACACACACACACACACACACACACATACTTTTGCTTTATCGTTTTTATCTCTACTGAATCGGGGAGAAAAAATGGAGTATTTGAACATTTATCAAGGCTTGTTCTATGGGGAGAGAGGAAGGACTGGGTGGAGGAAGAGGAAGTAGGGGAGGAACGGAAGAGACACAAAAGGGAGAGGGAGAGAGAAAAGGGGAGAGATACGAAAAAGAAAAAAACAAGGATAGGTCACACAAGCGAAGTAAAGGAAATGAGGGATAGAATCTGAAAAAAATGCATTTGGGAAAGGAAACAGAAAAATAAGATGGAAAGGAAAGAGATGGAAAAACAAACAAGAGGTAACATTGGAGGGAAAAGAAAAGGAATGCCGGAAAATAGAAGGGAAGACATAGGAATAAGCTACAGAAGATATAATTGGAAAGGACAGAAAAAAAAACGAAAGGAAACAAAAATTAAAAAAAAGATTGGTGTGTGTGTGTGTGTGTGTGTGTGTGTGTGTGTGTGTGTGTGTGTGTGTGTGTGTGTGTGTGTGTGTGTGTCACTCCATAACCCGAGGGCAGGGAGAATAAGGAAGTGAAAGTATAGGAATGCGAGAAAAGAATGAAGGAAATAGAGAAGGAGGAGATAGAAGGAAGAAAAGATATAGAAAGGACAAATATGAGAGGAGAGAAAGGAAGGGAAGAGATAGAGAAGGGAAAATGCGTAAAAAAGACGAAAATACCTTACGAATGAGGAGGAGAAAAAGGGAAGAAGAGAAAGACAAAGATGAATAGCAAGAGAAGACAGGAGAGAGACGGACAAAACAAAAGGAAAACAACGTGAAAAAATACGAGTGAAAATAAGAAAGCAGATAAAGGAGGACTGGAGAGACAGAAGAAAAAAATATATGAGAAAATCATATGAACAAGAAATTACGAAACCAGAAAAAAAACAGAATAAAAAATAAAAAATAAGATAAGACGAATATAAAGAAAACTATATAAAAAACAATAGAAACAGAGATAGAAAACAAAATAAATAAAATAAAAGAATGATGAGAAGCAGAATAAAATAGAGAGGGCAGAACAATGAAAAATCTGTATGTTTGGAGGGAAAATGTGTAAAGTCTCCCTTTATGAATTATTTTGAGGGAGATAGATTGAACCTGACCCGACTGAACTCCGTGGCCTCCCAGGGGATTATTTGGGTAAAGAGACACGTCCCACACGGTGATTGGTGCCCCAGTGTTTTATGTGCTTATAGTCCAACGTGGGAAATTCACTCAGCTCTGCCCTGTATTTTTTTTTACTCTTCTTTTTTCTATTGTATCATCTATATGGTTGATTACTAGGCATTAAGTGATTGCGTGTCGGTGAGTGTGATAACTGTGATGAAGCTGTTATTTGAATACGTGTGTGTGTGTGTGTGTGTGTGTGTGTGTGTGTGTGTGTGTGTGTGTGTGTGTGTGTGTGTGTGTGTGTGTGTGTGTGTGTGTGTGTGTGTGTGTGTGTGTGTGTGTGTGTCACTCCATAAACTACACATATATTGCCCAGTCTTCTCGTTTTCATGATATTGGCCTGAAATAGATCGACGTATTGCTTGCTTGTTTGTTTGCCTGTCTGTTCGTCCTGTTTGCCTGTTTGCTTGTCTGTTTACCTGGTAGTGTTGTGCTGCGTTAATTTGATATATATGGCTAGTCTTTATTTAATTAATGTTTTAATATTCTATCTACCTCTCTGTGTTTATCCAGCTGCCTCATTTTATGGCTTGCTATTACTTTGATCGGATTTAAATTTTCAATGATTTAGAGTGCTGGGTGTGGATGGTCGTGGGTCTGGTGTGTGAAAGTATGGGTGCGGTGGGTGTGGGTGAATTGGATGTAAATGGAATGAACATAGTAACCTTAATAACAGGGAAATCAGATGACAAATTGACGATATTTTGTCATTTTCTGATGCTATAAACTTAAAGTAATATGTGTGTGTGTGTGTGTGTGTGTGTGTGTGTGTGTGTGTGTGTGTGTGTGTGTGTGTGTGTGTGTGTGTGTGTGTGTGTGTGTGTGTGTGTGTGTGTGTGTGTGTGTGTGTGTGTGTGTGTAGGTACGCAGCGTCTCCCTTGCAAGTCGGATGCGTTGTGGTCGTACTAAAGATGTGCCTTCCATCCACCCCAAGCAGTCAAGAAACGGATGCTTTGAAGGTTGTAGTTGCCTCGCCCTCCACCAACACCAGCTCCTCTTCCACCTTCAACGCTCACTGCCTCCCACTCTCATCCACTTGTCCACTAACCCTCTTCGTTCCTCCTCCTCCTCCACTATCACCACCTCCATCTCTCCACCTCCATAACAGCCTGTCACCACACTCATCCCTCACCACGAATGCACCGCCCACTCAAATTTACACTCGCTATATTCTCTTTAAGGACTCGAGGCAAAGGCAGTCGATTTTCGAGTCTGGTCGCTTGTCCCTCAAACTTTTGTCTCATTGGTGGATGTTACATCCTGAGGTTTGTGTGCATGTTGTGATTAAAAGGAGTTTCAAGTGGTCTCTTAATGCTGTTTCTATGGCTGCGATGTGGGGTAATGTGGTGTTCCTCTAATTGTCTCATTGGGTTCTTCACTCGTTTAAAATGTGTTACAGAAAAGACACGATTATTATAGCATTTGGGTTATTTCTTGCTTCCATTTCATATAGAGAGATTTTACTTTCTTTTGTGATGGTGTATGGATGAGAGTTTCGAAGAACTCTTTTCATTCATAACGTCCTACCTTTTAAGCTTTTTGGTAAATGAGTTTTCTTTATATAGCATTTCCACGTTTGCAACTTAGAGCGAAAATTGACTTTTTGTACACCCAGGCTTCAGTAGTACATGATTTCCTTTACTGGTAATTAACTCTATCTTAGTTACCCCTTAGAAGAGAGGTTGTGCAGCTTCTGTAGCTATTTTCACTCGTAGTACGTTACGCATACCTTCGTTGCATAAATTCAGCTGTTGTTATAATCACTGACAAAAGAATGAGAAATAAAACACTTTACCGTATACTAGAGAGAGAGAGAGAGAGAGAGAGAGAGAGAGGGTATAAGAGAAAAGAGGTCCATTTCTACCTGTACTGTGCAGGTAAGCTCTCCCATGACACCTGGCGGCTAAAGGGGATGGCACGAGACTCCAGGTGTGCTCAGGTGGACAAGTATTGATTCGGCTTTTGTGATGAAGGACTTGGGGCGAAAACTTTGCTTCCCGCTGGAATCATCTTCATTGTGTGGCGTTCATTGTTCCCTGCGGCCATCTTACTATTTCTTCCCCCCCCAACTCTCCCTCTCTCCCTCCCTCCGTCTTTCTCTACAAGCCTCCTCCCTCTCTTTTTCACACCTCTTACCTCCTTGTGTTTCTACTTTGCTAATTCTCTCTCTCTCTCTCTCTCTCTCTCTCTCTCTCTCTCTCTCTCTCTCTCTCTCTCTCTCTCTCTCTCTCTCTCTCTCTCTCTCTCTCTCTCTCTCTCTCTCTCTCTCTCTCTCTCTCTCTCTCTCTCTCTCTCTCTCTCTCTCTCTCTCTCTCTCTCTCTCTCTCTCTCTCTCTCTCTCTCTCTCTCTCTCTCTCTCTCTCTCTCTCTCTC
Source organism: Portunus trituberculatus (assembly GCF_017591435.1). Lineage (NCBI taxonomy): Eukaryota > Metazoa > Arthropoda > Malacostraca > Decapoda > Portunidae > Portunus > Portunus trituberculatus. Next base: position 6,504,168 of record NC_059284.1, read on the forward strand.
TCTCTCTCTCTCTCTCTCTCTCTCTCTCTCTCTCTCTCTCTCTCTCTCTCTCTCTCTCTCTCTCTCTCTCTCTCTCTCTCTCTCATCCAATGTCATGGTGAAAATATTATAATAGGAATGATAATGAAAGGGTAATGAAGATGCATTTTATTTACAACTAGTAATACCAGCAGCAACAACAACGGCAGCAGTAGAGGTGGTAATAATTGTAGCACTGTTAGTAGTAGGAAAGTGATGTAAGTAGCAGCAGTACGTAGTAGTTGTAGTAATTTGCATTATGTTCTCTTTTAATGTGAGGCCAAAAAAATGAAAACACCTAAATTGAAGGTAATATTTAAAATGTTTTGCCATTATATGCTTGTCGTGTGTGTGTGTCTGTGTGTGTGTGTGTGTGTGTGTGTGTGTGTGTGTGTGTGTGTCATGACCTTTTACACTCCATCTTTTCACATTCTCTCTTCTATCTTTTAACCTACTTCTCCCATTCCCTTTACTCATCATTTATTCATTCTTCTTCCCTTACAGCTCTTTCATCATTCATCCTTTCTTTTCTTCCCTTTTTCCTTTTCTTTCTTTCAATACTACATCACTTTTTTTCTTACTTCTCTTTTCCCCGTTTCATTCCCTCCTTTTGCCTTTCTCTCTTCTCTCCCTCCTTCTCTTGTATACTCCATACACTTTCCTCCCACGTTCTCGTATGTTTTGTCTCCCTCACATTCGCACCGCCCTCATCCCCCTACACACACACACACACACACACACACACACACACACACACACACACACACACACACACTGCTCCTCCCACACAGTCACTCTCACACACACTCTAGCCTTTCCAGTTCTTAGGCATTCAAAAATTTATATAGTCTGTACACCCATAGTCATCTCTCTCTCTCTCTCTCTCTCTCTCTCTCTCTCTCTCTCTCTCTCTCTCTCTCTCTCTCTCTCTCTCTCTCTCTCTCTCTCTCTCTCTCTCTCTCTCTCTCTCTCTCTCTCTCTCTCTCTCTCTCTCTCTCTCTCTCTCTCTCTCTCTCTCTCTCTCTCTCTCTCTCTCTCTCTCTCTCTCTCTCTCTCTCTCTCTCTCTCTCTCTCTCTCTCTCTCTCTCTCTCTCTCTCTCTCTCTCTCTCTCTCTCTCTCTCTAGTCTCTCTCTGTCTCTGGATCTTCTCTCTCTCTCTCTCTCTCTCTCTCTCTCTCTCTCTCTCTCTCTCTCTCTCTCTCTCTCTCTCATCTCTCAATCCTAGTCATATTTTTAGTCATCTATATGGATTTTTGGACTGGTTGGTTGGTTCTCTCTCTCTCTCTCTCTCTCTCTCTCTCTCTCTCTCTCTCTCTCTCTCTCTCTCTCTCTCTCTCTCTCTCTCTCTCTCTCTCTCTTTACTCGTTTGTTTATTTGTGTATTTATTTAAGGTAAATGTGCACACAGCAACTCCGAGTAACACATTTGGGCAAATACAATACACATTCACATGATTGGTGAGTGGGAACTGCATTGCTCTCTCTCTCTCTCTCTCTCTCTCTCTCTCTCTCTCTGATTTGCTTCTGTCATTCTTAAAGACGAGAGACCAACGCAAGCAAGTCTTTTTTTTTCTATCCTTTCCTTTTTTATTTCCTTTTCTGCTTTTCTCTGCATTTTTCATCTTGTCCTTCCCGTTCTCTATCTACTCTTTCCCTGTTTTTATTTTCTTACTTTTTTTTCCCCCTTGAGAAATTTGGTTTCCTAATATAATTCCGTCTGTCTTCCACCATTTCATTTTTTTTTTCTATGGCAGACAAAAAAAGTATTCCGGAAACAGTTTTTGTTCTCGTGTATAAAAATGTACAGTTGTAGATTTTTCCTCTGTAACTTACTGTCCTTGTGAAACTTTTGTGTAAAGTTGTAGCTGTTTGTACCGTTTGACTCGCATAGTTGTTTTATTTTGAGAGAGAGAGAGAGAGAGAGAGAGAGAGAGAGAGAGAGAGAGAGAGAGAGAGAGAGAGAGAGAGAGAGAGAGATCCAGAAAGTCAGGCCAGCATGCAAGAAGGGAAACACACAAACAGACAAAGAGAAGAGGCGCGCGCGCGAGAGAGAGAGAGAGAGAGAGAGAGAGAGAGAGAGAGAGAGAGAGAGAGAGAGAGAGAGAGAGAGAGACCATTTTCCTCGTCCCCCCAACACACACACACACACACACACACACACACACACACACACACACACACACACACACACACACACACACACACACACACACACACACACACACACACACACACACACACACACACACACACACACACACACACACACACACACACACCTTCAGCTACGCCCCTTTGTCAAGTTGCTTTGATATTAAAATGAGTTGAGACGGAGCCTTGTCTGCCCTCGCCTCGTCGCTGCCCTTGGGAACACCATTTGCATCTGTAATGTTCAAAATTATTATGTATTTTTACGCGCGAGATTTGCTTCTTGTGTGTGTGTGTGTGTGTAAGACTGACTGACTCTCTCTCTCTCTCTCTCTCTCTCTCTCTCTCTCTCTCTCTCTCTCTCTCTCTCTCTCTCTCTCTCTCTCTCTCTCTCTCTCTCTCTTAGTTGGGTTTTACTTGCGTTTTGGCTTTTGCTTTTATCGTAAGTAAAAGAAGATTGGTGTTATAAATTGACTTTCATAATGTCAGGAGTTTTTTTTTTTCTCTTTTTCTTCACTTTTTTTTCCACCAGTAAGTTTCAAAGGTGACTCCAATCCCAGGCAAACTACTTGTAATTTTAGGTAATGCGTTTCAATGCCTTAGACTTTCAGTAAATTAGAATGCAGACCGGATGGAAAGTATAGAAAACAGGGAAGAGAAGGAGGGGGAGAAGGAGTCGGAAGAGGAGGAGGAAGAGGAGGAGGAAGAGGAAGAGGAAATAAAAGAAGAAAAAAATTAAAAGCAAGAAAGAAAAATAAAGAAGAGGAAAATAATGACTAGAAGGAATAGAGGAAGAGAAAAAGAAAGAAGAGAAAAAAGAAGAGAAAGAAATAATAGTAACAGTGCTAGGAAGAGAAGAAATAGCTTGAGATGAAAAGGATGACTAGAAGGAATAGAGGAAAAGAAAAAGAAAGAAGAGATAGAGAAAAAAAGAGGAAGAGGAAGAAATAATAATAATAGTAGAGGGAAGAGAAGAAGAAGTAATTACCTGGAGATGAAACGGATGACTAGAAGAAATAGAGGAAAAGGAAAAAAATAAGAGATAGAGAAAAAAAATAGGAAGAGAAGAAATGATAATAACAGCAGTAGGAAGAGATGGAATGGTAATCAGCTGGAGATATAGCAAGGGCAGAAAATCACGTCCAACTTCACCTGACAGATTAAATGAAATAGACAGCAGTGCAATGACCTGTTTCGATGGTGGGACGATACATTATGAATTAGGGGCGAACACGACGAGGCATCCGTTATAAAAGACATTACGGCCATATTGTTTATCGTTCGCGTATCAGATTTGTCGTTCGCTGCGCCAGGAATGCATGAATTTGACGAGGTTTCCGATTAAATCCGTAAGTTTATTGAATTGGGGATAATCTTGTTTTGAGTGTCGCGTCGGACTGTATGTGAGTGTGTGTGTGTGTGTGTGTGTGTGTGTGTGTGTGTGTGTGTGTGTGTGTGTGTGTGTCGACATGTAACTGGTTTAGAATATACATGCAATTATATTTCAATAAGTTTACGTGCATGTACTTCTAGTAAGAGAGAGAGAGAGAGAGAGAGAGAGAGAGAGAGAGAGAGAGAGAGAGAGAGAGAGAGAGAGAGAGAGAGAGAAAATACTTTTATAGATACATATATGAGAAAAAACACAAAAATTAAAACAATAAAAAAAAGAAAATACAGGTATAAACACAATAAGACAAATCAAAACAATAAACAAACTAACTTTAAACCCATCAGTACTGAGACGCATTTTTTTTTACCATAATTAACCCTTCAATACTGGGACACGTTTTCACCTTAAGATTTGTGTATGATTAGACCATTTTATTAACATTAGAAAGGTCGATGGAAGTCAGAAGATTAATGACCACAGTCTTCACTATTCCAATACCCCACATAAGTTACTGAAGCTGTATAAAATTACCAAATAGTAACCAGAATAAATATGAAAACACGTCCTTGTACTCAAGAGGTTAAACGATTTCATTTGCATTAGGAAGGGTCTATGGATGTCAAAAGATTAAAGGTCAGAGTCGTCACTATTTTTAATCCCCACGTAAGTCTTTGAAGCTGTATAAAATCACCACGCAGTAACCAGGTCGAGTATGAAAACGCGGCATGGTATTGAAAGGGTTAAAAGAAATTCAAGAGTTTTGAAGGAAAAAAGTAAACCGAACTATGAACACCAAACACCACACCCAGTACTCCTCAAACACCCCGAAACACAAGAGGGAGGAGAGAGAGAATCAGGGCGACCATAACGCTGCATAAAACACGTAAAAAAGACAATATGCATGAGTGTGGCAGGAAGGGAGATGCAGCGCAGAGGGAGGAGGACATGGTCTCAGTCAACAGAAGCATTAAATTTCGGCAAAAGTGTCAATTTAAGACGATTTACACCGCTCGTTCCATTACGGCGAGGAGGAGGAGAAGGTAAATACAACATTATTTAATACGCCACCACCCAACACACTTCCCACTGAACACACACAAACGGTTTCCAATATACTTCGTGGTATAGAGAGTAACCCTTTTGTACACCACCCCCTACACTCTTCAAGTTTCTCGCTAATGTGTCCTGAGCGCAAAGAAAACGTTTTCAATTCAGTTCGTCCATACACTCCCCGCCTTGCAGCGTCTGTGTGCCAATTAGTAGTGACTCAATACTCCTCTTAATCCAGAATAACCTATCCGGCGGCCACCAGGAGCAAGGGAATATTGGGTTACGAGAGACACTAAACAAATGAGTCTACTTTACCTTACCCTCCCCCTTCGTCTCTACTGGTGCTTCTATCTCTCCCCTTTACCCGTCTTCACTCTCTCCTATCCTCATTTTCTTTCCCTACTCCCTTTCCCATGTTCTTCCCTCTCCTCCCTTCTCTTCAATATCGGTCTCCTCAGTTTAATATCTTCAATTAGTCATTTCTCCATTTTGTTTTTCTCTGTTATTGTTACTTTTTTTCTTTTTCTTCGTCAGTGTCTACTTACTATCAATATATTTTTCATTTATTTCTTTCTTTGTCTTTCTTTTTGCATTTTACTCATATTTCTACATTCACTGCTCTAATTCTAATTCCTCTTTCTATTTCTTCTGCCCATTTATTAATCTTTCCTGTCTCAGTTTCCTTTCTGTTTTCCTCCTCCTCCTCCTCCTCTTCTCTCCCTTTCTCTACTTACGTCTCAGTATCTCTCCTTGACCTCCCCCTCTACTTTTTCTTTCACCTCCTTTTACTGACTTTTTTTCCACTCCCTCTTCTTATTCCTCTACTCTTTCCCCAACCCTTCTCATATCCAGCAGCGCTCTGACCTGTATTTCCCTCCCGTCTCCTTGCCTCCCCACCCCCTCTCTCTCTCTCTCTCTCTCTCTCTCTCTCTCTCTCTCGTTCACCTTCCCTACTTCTCTTATTTGGGTCCGTAAACCTTTATTTTCAACGTTTTTTTTTTCTAATTAAGGTTGTTATAGTATGATATCGCAATTTTTTTTTTGTATATATTTATGTTTTGTTATTTCGTTTTATAAGATTTTTTTCACTAATTAATGACATTTTTTTTGTGAATTTTGTAAGGTTCTATAGACTTCTGATCGTTATTATTACTTCGTGTGTGTATGTGTGAGTGTGGGTGTGTGTGTGTGTGTGGGGGGGGTGGGGAGAGGTGATGATTATGATAATTAATTAGGAGCAGGTATTAATTTCACCTCCCCAGGTTAATGAAGCAAATGTATAAAAATCATACATTTTTTTTACCTTTTTCTCTGTTTTCATTATCAGTTTTCATTAGGGGCGTCATTGATATTGTATTTTTTTTACTCTCTCTCTCTCTCTCTCTCTCTCTCTCTCTCTCTCTCTCTCTCTGTCTCATTTACTATTATTACTGTTATTATCCCACATTTTTTGTGTTTTACCGGATTTAAGTTATGTTATGAGAGAGAGAGAGAGAGAGAGAGAGAGAGAGAGAGAGATGCGGAGACAGACAGAGACAGAGGAAACGCACCTTGAACAGCTTACAAGCCTTATGACAACAGGCCACCTTCCTTAAATTTTTCACCCTCCTTCCCTATGTCGACCTCCATTCGCAAGCCCTTCTCCCTCCCTCTCTACCTTTTTATATCCCTCTCTACCTTTACGACAACACATACAGGAGGTGTAGCCATTTAAAAGGCAAATTACCTCGGCGTCCACGATACAGGAAGCATAAAAAAAAGACGCATAAAAGCAATTAAACCTTGGAATTCTCTCCCTGATCCATATATTTACATAGTCGTAGAGGCTTGCTTGATTTTTTATTTTATTTTATATGTATATCCTTTTTCGTATGTGTGTTTTGTGATGTCCGGTGTGGCTTGGGAGGAAACTGAAAGGCAAGGAGAGGACGAGAGAGAGAGAGAGAGAGAGAGGAGGGGAGGGGGACTTTCTGCATTGTTGTTTCCTATAGGTACAAAAAGGAGCAGGAAAAGAAAGAGGGGATGGACGAAACAGCAAAGAAAATAAGAGGAAGAAGAAGGAAAGGGAAGATTCTCTCTCTCTCTCTCTCTCTCTCTCTCTCTCTCTCTCTCTCTCTCTCTCTCTCTCTCTCTCTCTCTCTCTCTCTCTCTCTCTCTCTCTCTCTCTCTCTCTCTCTCTCTCTCTCTCTCTCTCTCTCTCTCTCTCTCTCTCTCTCTCTCTCTCTCTCTCTCTCTCTCTCTCTCTCTCTCTCTCTCTCTCTCTCTCTCTCTCTCTCTCTCTCTCTCTCTCTCTCTCTCTCTCTCTCTCTCTCTCTCTCTCTCTCTCTCTCTCTCTCTCTCTCTCTCTCTCTCTCTCTCTCTCTCTCTCTCTCTCTCTCTCTCTCTCTCTCTCTCTCTCTCTCTCTCTCTCTCTCTCTCTCTCTCTCTCTCTCTCTCTCTCTCTCTCTCTCTTTTTTTTTTTTTTTTTTTATTTAAACAAAACTTAATACAAAGGAACATGTACCCAAAGGCGCACTGTCGTGTGCTACCTATTCTAAGGGTACTACAATCTATTTCTCTACAATATTTACAAGACTTAAAAATAGATAATATACAAGATGGTCAGCATGTAAATGGAGCACTATTCGTTTCACTTCACTAGCACTATTCACGCACTGCACTACACTGAGTGTCACGTCACAAAGAGTGTCAGAGGAGTTGGCAGTGTCTGTCTCCACTTATGTGCCATCAGTTTGACACTGTGTGTGTTCATCTCCTGGACGTGAGGCACCGCGGCCGTGAACAAGTTCCACATCCTGGAGACGCGTCCTGCGAAGGTGCGTTGATGCTGACACCCGTGGGATCGCGGCACCTCTACGGCGTCACCACCATTGAGCACCGTTCTCGTGCTCCGTGCGGTGACTCTTAGAGGATGACGCAGCCCTGCCAGATGTGGCACTCTTTGCACCTGTGCCTTATGGAACACTACGATCGCCGCCACGTCTCTGCGGTGTTCCAGTGAATCAAGGGGACGCTCAGGCTCTGGGTGAGGTGGTAGTGCAGCATCTACTAGCCGTATGGCGCGGCGTTGGATGCTGTCCAGTCTCCTTCTGTGTGTGGCGGCACAGGACATCCAGGAGAGAGCTGCGTATTCAAGGTGGGGCCGCACCTGTGCCTTGTACAGCAGCAGTCTCCCCTTCCTGTCGAGGAAACTGGCGATCCTTCTGAGAGCGGAGATCCTGTGAGAGGCTTTCTTGGCAATGGTTTTGACATGCCTGTCAAACCTCAGCCCTCGATCCACCTCCACTCCAAGTATCTTGACGTCATCTTGGAGTGGGAGAGCAGCAGCGCCAAAGACAACTTTCCTGCCATTGCTGCCATGGCGGCTGGGGACCGAGAGACAACCATTGCTTGTGTCTTCTCCGGCGCGAATGTCACTTGCCAGCGAGCACCCCACTCCTTTATCACTCGTAGCTGCTGATTGATGGCCTCAGCAGCCCGCCCACTGTCCTGGCGTGGATAGGTATAGGAGAGGGTGCAGTCATCAGCATAGGCCATGACTCCTGGCAGTAGCTGGAGAAGATCATCCACGTAGATATTCCACAGGAGTGGGCCAAGAATTGAACCCTGTGGCACTGATGCCTCCACAGGCAGGGACTCAGATGTTTGCCCGTTGACAACCACCTTGAGGCTTCTGTCCTGCAGGTAATTTCCCAAGAGTCGTAGCAAGCCACCCTGGATGCCTTTAGCACGAAGCTTTTCTAGTAATCCGTTGTGCCATACTTTATCAAAAGCTCCTGCTATGTCCAAAGCAACCACTATAGTGTCCTTGCCGTCGTCGAGGGCGTCCTGCCAATGCCTGGTGAGAAGCATCATTAGGTCGGAGGTTGACCTTCCAGGTCTGAACCCAAACTGTTGGTCTGAGAGGAGGGCATTGTCCTTGAGATGGCTACACACCACCTCTGCCACGACCCTCTCAAACACTTTACCCACCACTGACAACAGGGATATGGGTCTGTAGTTTTTTGGGTCCGTCCTGGAGCTTTTTGTGTACAGGAACTACTCGAGCCTCCTTCCACACTGAAGGCCAGACGTTTTCCCGTACACAAGTTGTGAACTTGGGTGAGAGGGGCAGCCAGTTCCTGGGAGCATCGCTTCAGCAGGTGCGGGCTGATGTCATCAGGGCCGGTGGCTTTCTGTGTGTCCAGCCCCGCAATAATCGCTTCACCTGCTGATGCGTCACCTCCACCATGGTGACAGTCTTCTCACATTGCTGGACCAGCTGAGGCGGTGGCTGCTGTGGATTCCCGACCTTCATTTTTCCAGCAAACAAGGAAGCCAGCAACTGTGCCCTCTCCTTACTGCTGGTGGCGACAGTACCGTCCTGCTTGCTGAGGGAGGGATGGATTCTTGGTGGCCAGTTCCTTGTTTGTCCTTAACAAGAGACCACCAAGTTTTGTTTCCTACGCCAGTGCCACACAGTTTCCGGCGCAGGCTTTCCTCCCACTTTTTTAAGGCCCACTTGCTGGTTACCACCATCCTCCTGCATGCAGCCCTGTGCAGGTCCTTGTTGCGCCGAGTCGGGTTCCTCTTGTAGCGGAGCCAGGCAGCATACTTTGCCTCGGCAGCAACACGGCAACGGTAGCCAAACCATGGCTGATCCGTCGATCTGGTGGTGTATTCCTCTCTCTCTCTCTCTCTCTCTCTCTCTCTCTCTCTCTCTCTCTCTCTCTCTCTCTCTCTCTCTCTCTCTCTCTCTCTCTCTCTCTCTCTCTCTCTCTCTCTCTCTCTCTCTCTCTCTCTCTCTCTCTCTCTCTCTCTCTCTCTCTCTCTCTCTCTCTCTCTCTCTCTCTCTCTCTCTCTCTCTCTCTCTCTCTCTCTCTCTCTCTCTCTCTCTCTCTCTCTCTCTCTCTCTCTCTCTCTCTCTCTCTCTCTCTCTCTCTCTCTCTCTCTCTCTCTCTCTCTCTCTCTCTCTCTCTCTCTCTCTCTCTCTCTCTCTCTCTCTCTCTCTCTCTCTCTCTCTCTCTCTCTCTCTCTCTCTCTCTCTCTCTCTCTCTCTCTCTCTCTCTCTCTCTCTCTCTCTCTCTCTCTCTCTCTCTCTCTCTCTCTCTCTCTCTCTCTCTCTCTCTCTCTCTCTCTCTCTCTCTCTCTCTCTCTCTCTCTCTCTCTCTCTCTCTCTCTCTCTCTCTCTCTCTCTCTCTCTCTCTCTCTCTCTCTCTCTCTCTCTCTCTCTCTCTCTCTCTCTCTCTCTCTCCGGATGATTGGAATACGAAGCTAATTAGCCGAAGGTAAACACAATAAAATTTGCAACTTACGTGATGAGCACGGAACAAAGAGTACTAAAAGATGGAAGAACCTGATGGGGAGATGTTGCAGGAGGAGGGAGTGTCGGGGCATTGGCAGGAGGAAAGGAGGGTCTGGAGGAAAGGTAGTGGTGGTGGTGGCGGTGGTGGTGGTGGTGGTGGTGGTGGCATAAAGGGGTCGGTCAATAGGGGATAAAAAAGTGAATGTGTTGGTGTTTACTTAGTAGTAGTAGTAGTAGTAGTAGTAGTAGTAGTAGTAGTAGTAGTAGTAGTAGTAGTAGTAGTAGTAGTAGTAGTAGTAGTAGTAGTAGTAGTAGTAGAAGTTAAAGAAGAAACGTGCTATTAGTACACACACACACACACACACACACACACACACACACACACACACACACACACACACACACACACACACACACACACACACACACACACACACACACACACACACACAGACCAACCCATCGGCCTGGGAAAAAGAATGGCCTGAGATATAGAGGGTAAGAAAACACACCATAAGGTTTTAGTCTAATTCTTTTAATAGGCCCACGGAATTATTGTGGATTATGGTATTAACGTGGATTAAATGTTAGTGGTTGAGGGCGTTGTTTACTTTGGCCAATGCTATTAGGCCCTGGAAGTTATGGATGGGAGGGAGAGAATGGAGGAGGAGGGAATTATAGGGGAAAGAGAGGAGGAGAGAGAGAGAGAAAGATGGAAAGGGAAAGGAGAATAGAAATGTGTTTACATGTTTAGAGAGAGAGAGAGAGAGAGAGAGAGAGAGAGAGAGAGAGAGAGAGAGAGAGAGAGAGAGAGAGAGAGAGAGAGAGAGAGAGAGAGAGAGAGAGAGAGAGAGAGAGAGAGAGAGAGAGAGAGAGAGAGAGAGAGAGAGAGAGAGAGAGAGAGAGAGGAGAGAGAGAGAGAGAGGAGAAGAAACAGGAGGAGGAGGAGGAGGAGGAGGAGGAGGAGGAGGAGGAGGAGGAGGAGGAGGAGGAGGAGGAGAAGGAGGAGGGAAGACGTTACAAGAGGAAGGGAAGAGCCAGTCACTTGAGGCAAACTTGGATTCGTTCGCACTGAAAGGAAGAAGGAAGAGAAGGAAAAGGAAAAGAGATGGATGGAGGGATGGAGAGATGGAGTAAGAGGGGGAGGGGGAAGGAAGGAAAGAGGCACATCCATTACCTCGCTACAAGAAGAAGTTTTCGGGGTTCCTTACACTCGTGTCCAGCGCTACACGATGCCGCTTCCTCCTCCTCCTCCTCCTCCTCCTCCTCCTCCTCCTCCTCCTCCTCCTCCTCCTCCTCCTCCTCCTTCACCTACGACTCCTACTCCATCTCTACTTCCTTTGCACAGCCTACAGTCGTTTAAAAGTTTTCCCTTCATACACACACACACACACACACACACACACACACACACACAAGTCGCTCGCTTCCCACCATCTCTCATTTTCCACTAATATTCATCATTACTACTCATAAACTGTTTCATGAGAGAGAGAGAGAGAGAGAGAGAGAGAGAGAGAGAGAGAGAGAGATGCTACCGAGAAAACAAAAGAGCATCGGAATCATAACCATAAACAAGGACAAACAGGATCGTAGTCTCAACACTTGCAACAATAAGCGAATGACTGAAGACCAAACGATAAGAACAACAAGCAGGCAATTCCCACACACCTCCTGCTGCTGACGCCCCTGCTTTACTACACTCCTCCCTGCTAGTATGAGATCAGAAGACGCCAGACTGCTTTTCCTTACTGTTCCTCGTTTCTGCTTCTCCTTGCGTCTGTTTCCGATATTCCTTTGCATTCTAAGTTCTCTCACTTTTCTCGGTATATTGAAGCGCTCGTGTCCTGCTTTTTTTTGTTTTTTTGGCTAATGGTTGTAAGTTTTGCAAAGTGTGAGGCTGTGCTGCGTGTATCGGGGTATATAAGGAGGTGGTGGTGCGGTGACTCTCTCAGTGGGCATCACAGAGCGAAAGGGGAAGGATGTGTGCTCTTTCTCGTATTAATAAAGAATGTGTTAGGGATATTTGTGTTTTGTGAAGTTTATGTGTATTTTCTCTCTCTCTCTCTCTCTCTCTCTCTCTCTCTCTCTCTCTCTCTCTCTCTCTCTCTCTCTCTCTCTCTGTGTGTGTGTGTGTGTTCGTGCGTGTGTGTGTGTTTCTGTTTTTAATGTACTCACTTTGTTTACCCTCGCATTCAAATATTTCAAAGAAGAAATAAATCCTGCCTTTTATTTCTTCTCCCCCTCAGGCCAGTCATTCAAAACCTTTTCTTTTAAACCCACTCAGGCTCACACTCTCTTCCCTTCCTTCTAGAACCTCACCTTACTGAAACACTCTCAAGCACATGGACACACACATACACACTTACTCTTACCTAACATACGCACCTGCTTATCTCAAAACCCCTCTCTTCCTTCCTTCCTTCCTTTACCACTCTCACTCTTTACCTGCCCTCCACCTCTTCCTCCTTCCCTCCCCGCGCACCTCCGCCAACAAATACCATCATTATTTTCCGGTTGGGCTGGAGGAGGTAGGTTTTAAGCTTGAAGAGGGAGCTGACATTTAATTCGGCAAACGTGTGGCTGGGTATCGGAACAGTGTTAGTCGGGCACAATGGACTGGAAGGAGGGAGAGAGAGACCTGCTTATCTCAAAACCCTCTCTTCCTTCCTTCCTTCCTTTACCACTCTCGAGAGGGTGAGAGGGAGGGGAGAAAGACTAGGAACTTCTTTGCTCCAACCTGGTAGAGTTTGTGGATTGTGTAAATACGTGTACAAATGAATGTGAAGGAATAGAATGAGGGGAAAGGAGTGGTAGAGTTTGCAGGGCCAAAACTTCAGTGGATAAAAAAGTGTACGAAGTTTTTAGATATTAGTGTAGGGAAGGTTCTTTTTAAGTTTATAAGGATGGGTTTCTAGCGTCAATATATGTTTCAATAATAGAACATTGCTTTGAAATATCCCGTAAATTACTCTGTCTATTTTGATTTCACATTACTTGTTTCACAATCCCACAATTTACCTGAACATACAAGTATACAATGAATATTTCCACCCCTAAGAACTATCTTTGCTGTGTAATCTTCTTAATTAATTTCGTCTTAAAAACACAATAACACAAGGGAAAGGTAAGTTGCGAGGAGCCGGTAGGCCTACAAGTGGTAGTCCTTGTATAACTACCTACCTTTATCCTTTAAAGCTCCCTATGGACTCTGCGCTAATAACCTGATTACTGAGTCTATTCCATTCATCTACCACTCCTTAGGGAAAACTTTCTTCGTACCGCTTTATTTATTCGTTCAAACTTAAACTCGCTACTTCTTGTTCCTTTGTGATTACTATGGATGGAATATTTATGGAGTAGTGCTGAATGTGTGTCTATTTTAATGGTGTACAAAAACAAGAACTACTTTTTTTTCCGGTCTGTGGGAGAGGTAAAGGAGAGACGAGTCTGAACAAAGCATCTTCTTGTGCTGGTCGTTTGCTTAAGAGGCGTTGGAGTCTGTGTGTGTGTGTGTGTGTGTGTGTGTGTGTGTGTGTGTGTGTGTGTGTGTGTGTGTGTGTGTGTGTGTGTGTGTGTGTGTGTGTGTGTGTTGAGTTTGAGTCTTAGTATGTTTACTGAGTGTACTTGAGTGATATCATATTTTTCCCTATTTTCATCACCTTTCCTCTTTCCTACATACTTTTCATGTAA
>NC_059284.1:6522749-6527749 GCF_017591435.1 Portunus trituberculatus
AATATTCATAGCAACCTAACGTAAACAAACACGACTTATTCACCTCATTTTCACGGGAACTTCCCTTCTTCCCTCCCTCAGGTTATTACAAGTCGAAGGTGTATCACTTTAACCCCGAGTCTTGGCGGCCGCTGGATCCCGCCGGCAATGGCTTCAGTACTACTTGTGCCGAGGCCTCTCAAGGGGCGCCTCGCAACTCCCTTTTAATGACCCATTTGCTCCAAACACATGACACGGCGGCCCTCCTTCCTATCTTCCTCCCTCTCCTCCTTCTCTTCCTCCTTGATATGGTGGTCTTCCTTCCTATCTTTCTCCCTATCCTCTCTCACTCTTCCTCGCTCCCATCTTCCTTTGTTTCTTCTTGACACGGGAGCCTTCCTTTCTGCCATCCTCCTTATTTTCCTTCTCTTCCTTTTTGACACAGAGACTTCACTTTCTCCTTCTCATCCTTGGCATCTCGACCTTTCTTCCTATCTTTCTTCTCCCTATCCTTCTCCTTGACGTTCTCCTTCCCTCCCTTTCCTTCGTCATGTCCTGGCTCTCTCTCTCTCTCTCTCTCTCTCTCTCTCTCTCTCTCTCTCTCTCTCTCTCTCTCTCTCTCTCTCTCTCTCTCTCTCTCTCTCTCTCTCTCTCTCTCTCTCTCTCTCTCTCTCTCTCTCTCTCTCTCTCTCTCTCTCTCTCTCTCTCTCTCTCTCTCTCTCTCTCTCTCTCTCTCTCTCTCTCTCTCTCTCTCTCTCTCTCTCTCTCTCTCTCTCTCTCTCTCTCTTCTTCACGTTGTGCACTCTTCCATCTTTCCTGTGTTCCCTCTTCTCTTTCCTCTTAGTTGCCTCCTCTTTGCTCTGCCCTTCCTCTCATCTGCCCCTCTTGCTTACCCCTTTTACATGGCGCATTAATTGTGAATTGCTGCAGGTGGCTATTAAACACACACACACACACACACACACACACACACGCACACGCAAAGGCACACGCACACGCACGCACGATGGCAGTAACTCAACTAAATGCAACAACTTGAGCATTAAATCATCCTTGACATCCATCGCGTCTGTTGCTGTGAGGAGTAACGAAGGAATTAACAACTCTGGAGGGCGCTTAAGGGACCAGCGACAGTGGCAGAGGTAGTTGTAGTGGTAGAAGTATTAGTAGTAGTAGTGGTAGTAGTAGTAGTAGTAGGAGGAGGAGGAGGAGGAGGAGGAAGATGAGGAGGGGGTGAGTTGTAGTAGTAGTTGTTGTAGTTTTTGTCCAGTGATGCAGTGCTACTAACTGTCAGACGCTCTGGTGTGTGTGTTGTGATGGAAGGTGCAAGAATGATATTTCGCGCCAGTGTTGCCAACGTGGCGCACTTTCCTACCTCACGCCAAGATATCTAAATTTTCACCCTGTACACTTGGCCGCGGAGACGTGGGGAGGGAAGGTGCTGAGGCAGGAGGAAAGGAGAGATGGAGGGAGAGATGTGGAGGGATTGATTGATATGGGGAGAGGGGAAGAGAAAGTGTGATAAAGGGAGAAGAAAAGGAAAATGTAACAATATTCTACGTCTTGTTGTCATGGTGATTCTCTCTCTCTCTCTCTCTCTCTCTCTCTCTCTCTCTCTCTCAAAACGTTATGTGTATCATTTTCTCCAGATGTCTTATGCATTAGATCACATAACATCGGTCTGAAACTCAAAACCCAAAACAATATAATTTTCATATCTGAGGCACAGACTCGAGGAACAACCCGAGGGAGGCGGAGTGTGTAGTGCCCTTCTGAATAAAACACTACAGTTCCGGAGACATGACTCGTGTTGTAGGTTGGTTCTAACTCCGCTGACAAGACGCTGAGTTCCCGTGACATAAACTAGAAGTGAAGAATGCGTTACGAAGACTTAAAATGGACCTGAATAATATTGGTATGAAATATGATGAATATTACACTTGTTTCAGTCATTGGTGTATGGACTAATGATCAGCTTTGTATTAAGATGTAATAAGCGTAATACTTAAGAATATTACGCTTTACTCCCACCATGATTATTTTTCAGAGGCCATATAAACGATTAGTCACATTTTTGGATATATCTATTATCAAAAAATGCTGAAATATTACTGAGCTGTCTCTAGAACTTTATAATAACCTGAAAATTCAGTATAATCTCAATTAGGCATGATTATTTTTCAAAGGCCATATATATGATTAGTCACATTTTCGGATATTTCTATTATAAAAAAATGCTGAAATATTACTGAGCTGTCTCCAGGACTTTATAATATCTTGAAAATCCTGCATAATCTCAATTAGGCATTTATGTAAGTAGGGGTGGTGTCTTACAGTAATGTATCACAAAATGGTCTAATTTATCCGAAATGTTTTGTGGAATACGACACCGCTATTCTGAGCAACTCTCTAGTGGTTTGCTGATGGTTATTGCCACGTGTCATCGCTTCCTCGCGGTCCTTGTCATTTTAGAATATTCCAGGGATCTCCTAAGACAGAGGTGCGTCACTCTTACTTTCGTTCTTGCTTACTCCTTCGTCTGATTCATATTCTTTTCTTTTTTACCATTCATAATTGAAAAGTTAATCTCAAGCCTCGGACAATGTTGCCACTGCCAGGGAATGCTAATAAAACGAAACAGTGTAAGTGTAAGAATTAAGTTAGTTTACATATAATAAAGTCGGTGTGCCTATCACTGTTACATTTGAACGTGCAATTTATTTGATTTAGTAAACTCGAATACATAGTCTATAAATGTGAATATTATATGGTCGCTGGCGTCTCTCTCTCTCTCTCTCTCTCTCTCTCTCTCTCTCTTTGGAAAAAAAAAAAAGGATGAAGATGAGCGGGAATTTCCTCAGCCTCCTTCCGCCCAGATGAAAAGTGATCCCTATCTGACCACGTGATATCGGGCGTGTTTGGGACGTGAGCATCAGTTCCGCGCGGCTGGGCGTGTGTAGGGTTAGTGAGCGGCAAGGAACAGACTGACAGCTCTCTCTCTTTCTCTCTCTCTTTCTCTTTCTCTCTCTCTCTCTCTCTCTCATGATCCTTTCCTTTATTTAACGTTTTTTTTTTGTGTGTGTATGTTTTTTTCATCATTCTTATTCATTGTTAATTTTCTTTTATATTTCTTATGCCATTTTTGTTTATCTTTACTTCTTTTATGAATTTCGATTGTTTTGTTTTGCTTCACCTGCACTCTTTCTAATTACAGGTTGGCTCGTTCCTCTCCGTTACTCCAATTCTTCTTCCCCTTCGACTTTCACTCCGCGTCCATGCCTTCCCCCTTTCACTCCGCATTCATTCCTTCCCCCTTTCACTTCCCATTCATTCCTTCCCCCTCTCACTCCCCATTCATTCCTTCCCCCTTTCACTCCGTATTCATTCCTTCCCCCTTTCACTCCGCATTCATTCCTTCCCCCTTCGACTTTCCCTCCGCATTCATTCCTGTCTTGTCCTTTGTCTCTCAGCATTTACAATAATTTTTTTTTCTACATTGTCTTGATTCCCATTATAAGAAATCAATTATTTATGTCACGGTTTTTTTTTCTAACCAGTCTTTTCTGAGTGTGCTTTATGGATCCATTATCAGTATTTAATAGAGTATGTTAGGTTAATGAGTCGGGTAAGGTGAGGGTAAGGTAAGTCTCATCAGGTGAGATTTAAATTATGTTTGGTTAGGTTTGGTTAGGTATGATAGATTCTTCAGTTCTCTTAAAGCTGAAAATTAAATAAAAGAAGAAAATTTACGCAGCTAAAAAAAAAAAAAAGAAGTCCTTGATGTAGAAGATGAATTGAGTCAAGAGTCTTCAAGCTGCCTAGAATATGTTATTAGACAAAGAGAGACAGACACACTGGACTCGTGGAGGGAAAAAATATTAATCATTATTTTGACCTTTACAAACGGGATATCACAACAGAAAACGCATTTGAGACAGAAACACGGACACAAGGCACATAACATTATTCCACTTAATATCAGAGAAGAGGTGAAAGGAAAGAACCCAAGACTTAGTAGATATTTCAGCTTCATACATTGTAACCTTCCTACACTTTTGTCGGCCTTCCCTTTTCGTAATTTCCGTTGATGGGAGAAAGCAGGGATTTGCTAAAAGGCAGAAATCGCTTGGGATACTTGAGAGCTGAGTACATTATCCCTTCACTTTTTTTCTGGCCCATTAAAGATGTAAAAGCGAGAATAATAGTAGTAGTTGTAGCAGCAGCAGGAGGAGGAGGAGGAGGAGAAGTGGAACCAGTAAAAGTATTACTGTCAGCAATATCTATTATTTTTCTTATTTTTAGTTTTTCTAGTCACCTTGTGTTGCTGATGAATATGAGGCAGGGAGACACTTCACAAGCAATAGATTTATAGAGATAAATATAAATACACCGATATATAGATAAATATAGAGAGATAGATAGATAGATAGATAGAAAGAGAGAGAGAGAGAGAGAGAGAGAGAGAGAGAGAGAGAGAGAGAGAGAGAGAGAGAGAGAGAGGAGACAGGCGTGGGGCAGGGAGACAGACACACACAGCCACACCGTGTATCATAAAGGGGATAGCTTTCGCCTGATACAGAGACCTCCCACGCACATATTACCAGTTTTCGCACACACACACACACACACACACACACACACACACACACACACACACACACACACACACACACACACACACACACACACACACACACACACACCTGGAGAGCAATTGGTACAGGTAAACATAGATCTGACCTCTCTCTAACGAGGCGACTAATATTATTTTTATTCTTTACTTTTTGATTCATCATAAAGTAGACTTGTTAATTAAATGGTTACCTGTGTCCTAATTAGCGACTGTCCTCGTTATTAAATTTTGTGTTACACCTGTAATGGCACTAAACACCGTGGGAGTTTAATGTGTTAATATAAAGAGCGTTGGTGTTGTTATTATCATTGTTACTGTAGTAGTAGTAGTAGTAGTAGCAGTGGTAGTTGTAGTAGGAAGTGGGAAGCAGAGGAGGTGAAGAAAAAAG